>NC_067166.1:38945271-39170909 GCF_903995435.1 Acomys russatus | reverse complement strand
TTACAAATACTTCTTGCAAATGTCATAAATGTTTGTAAACATAAAGCATTAACCAATTTAGTTTGTCGTTATAAGATTTGACACCAGTAATTACTATGTGAAATAAAATTGATGCCATATATAAACATAAAACATTGACAGAGGAATGTGGATAGTTTTAAGTTAGACTGTATGCGTGATAGTATGTGAACAGATATTAAACCAATAAGTTAATAAAGGTATTAGACATTGGATGCCTCAGTGAAATATCAGATCAGGAAAGATGTTTTTGAAACAAAAGATTACTGGCCTATAAGGAAAGTATAAATGCACCAGAAAAGCAGAATTGAAAAGTAAACATTTCTGGGCTGGAAGTATTGCTTCCCCTCTTTTGCTGTAGGGCAAGTCAAAAGACACATGAAAATAACGAGCTGCTCAGAGGTCGGCATGTTTCTCTTGAGCTGTGGGCACATGTTTTAAAGTATTTGAACAGATAACTGACATGTGTCAGAGGCTGTGGTTCTCAGTCTGAGGTTTTAATATGGGGAGGAAACTGCTGATGTTCTTGGAAATGACTTCTTATTTCTTGGAGAACATCGCCAACAGTGGTTGAATTTAAGGTGGGTAGAAATACCTGCTTATAAACAGAGTAACAGTAAATGTTTATCTAACATTTTGTTTGACTCTGTCCTGGACTAGTGATGGATGGTGTAAGTCTGTTGGTTGTGGACATCAGCAGTCATAGGTGCCATTTCTGCTGTGTGCTGATGAAGGTGGACAACCAGTGTGATACTGTGCTGCTGAGCTGTAGTGTTTGGGAGGTTATACTGTTAAATGCATTTTTGACTTTATGATATTATCAACTTACAATGGGCTTGTTAGGATATAACTCCATCATAAAGGAGAAACATCTATAGGGTTGTGTTAATGGACATATGCCCCTTGCAACCACACAGGGTTCCACACTTTATTTAATGCTCTGTACTTGTCATCTTCAAACTGTTAATAATTTCTGAACACTTTATTTTTGTACTGAGACCTGTGGGTTGTGTGGCTAGAGCTGCAAATGGGCACCTGCTGTTGAAGTTGAAAGTCTCTAAGAAAGCTAGTATGAAGAAAACAGCTTTAAAATCTTTCAGGCCTGCCCAGGGGTCCCGCTCAAACTCAGGCACCAGCCAAGGACAATACAGGAGGTAAACTTCAAACCCCTTCCCAGATCTAGCCAATGGTCAGAATATTCTCCACAGTTGAGTGGAGAGTGTGATATGACTTTCTCACGTACTATGGTGCCTCACATTTGACCATGTCCCCTGGAGGGGGAGACCTGGTGGCACTCAGAGGAAGGACAGCAGGTAGCCAAGAAGAGATTTGATACCCTATGAGAATATATAGGGGGAGGTAATCCCCCTCAGGAACAGTCATAGGGGAGGGGAATAATGGGAAAATGGGGGGGGGGGGAGGAATGGGAGGATACAAGGGATGGGATAAACATTGAGATGTAACAAGAATAAATTAATTAAAAAAAAATAAATAAAATCTTTCAGGCCTGAAAACATTCCTTTCACTTCTTACCATAGTACTTGCCAAATATAATCTTGCACAAATTAACTAAGGGCCTTGAAATACAGTTAGTATGAGAGACAGTCAAGCAACAACGTGCTGTCATGGCTTTGCTGAACCCCAGCCTTACCGTGAAGATGAGAGGGTTGGTGAGAGACTGTGGCTAATATTCTTCCATAGTAATTGACCTTTTGACAGATTGAACATAGTGAATGAATGTGTACAAGATGATATGGGTTGTGAGTCCTACTATATTTATAGAAACAGAAAAAAGTCTATAATAAAGTTTATTATTATTATTATTACTACTACTACTATAGGTTTTAAATAATTTTTTATACAATATATCTGAGTATAATTCTCCTCCCTCAACTCCTCCTAGATCTTTACCACCTCATCATCCTCCCAGTTTCATTACTTTCTTCTTTACAATAAACATGCAAATAAAACAAAACAGAATTAAAAGGAAGAAGAAACACACAAACACACAGGGATAAGACCCATAAAACCACAAAATTGGAAACCATAATATACAGGTAAAATACCAGTAAGAAGAAAGATGTCCAAACAGAGCAATATGAGGCAAAAAGTCTACAGAAACACCATTGAGTTCATGTTGTATTGGCCATCTACTCAGGCCTGTCCTAAAGTACGGTAAATTGGAGCTAGCTTGTGGGTTAGGAATGTCCACTTTCCCTCCTCAGTGCTGGGACACAATTTAGTTTGATCCTGTGCAGGTCCTGTGTCACAATCTCATGACCTCATTTGTATATGGAAAACATTGTTTCCTTAGAGTCACCCATCCTGCCTGGCTCTTGGAATCTTTTTGCGTCTTCCTCCGCTTAGTTTCCTGAACCCTGACGGGAGGAGGTTGATGAAGACATCCTATTCAGAACTCAGTGTTCCAGAATCTCTCACTCTCTGCACATTGTCCGGGTTTTGGATCTCTACATTAGTTCTCATCAGCTACAAGAGGAAGCTTCTCTGATAATGGCCAAGACACTGATCTATGGGTATATAAGAATAACGTCACTAGGAGTTATTTTATTGTTTTTTTTGTTTTGTTTTTTGTTTTTTGAGACAGGGTCTCTCTGTGTAGCCTTGGCTGTCCTGGACTCACTTTGTAGACCAGGCTGGCCTCGAACTCACAGGGATCCACCTGCCTCTGCCTCCCAAGTGCTGGGATTAAAGGCGTGCACCACCACTGCCCGGCACTAGGAGTTATTTTATTGCTGTGTTGCTTTAGCAAAACAGTAGTATTTGGCTTCCCCCTAGGCCCATGGACTATCTAATCTTGAGTCTTGACCACTTAAACAGTGTTCCATCTCATAGAGTGTACCTTAAGTCCAATCAGATAGTGGTTGGTTTCTCCCACATTTGTGCCACTATTGCATCAACAAATAATTCAGGTAGGTCCCCACTGTAGATCTCAGGATTTGTATCTGGATTGTCATTGACTTCTTTCCTTTGTTAGTGCAGAGTGCCTTCCAGTCCCATGCACACTAGTCAGTAGGGTAAAGGCTCTAGTTAGGCACCAGCTCAACTTTTCTGTATCCAATGAGATAGATATGTAAATGTTGTCTTTACCAATACAGCCTTACCATTAACTTGTGGAGAGTGACCAAGAGTTTGTCAGTAGCCTGAGATGTTTGAGGGCTTCCAGAGGGCCGTTTTGGCCAACAACTCAACTAGATGTAACCCATTCCTAGCACTGGCGGTTTCCCTTGGTGGCCAAAGATGTCTAGTTGAGGCATTGTCTCACCTGCTCATACATGTATATTTTTAGGATGCTTTTACAGTAGTGACTTTCTATATGACCCCAGCATTGATCCTTAGTGCTAACTGTTCCTTTTTTTTTTTTTTTTTTTTTGCTACCCCCTCTCCTATCCCCTTCCCCACTTAATCCTCCTGTTCCGTTCTCCCCCTTGTTTCTCCCCACTTATCTATTCTATTTCCCCTTCTTTGGTAGATCTTCCCTTCTTCCATATGATTTATATACAGAAATAGAGAAAAAAGTCTATAGTATTATATTATTACTATTATTCATTTCTGTTTGTTTTTGTGTTTGAAACAGGGTCTCACTATGTAGCCCTGGCTGATCTAGAACTTGCTATGTTAACCAGGCCAGCTTTGAATTCAGAGATCCGTCAGCCTATGCCCCTCAAGTGCTGGAATTAAAGTCGTGAACCACTACTCTCAGCTCAATAAGAAATTTTAAAGAGATGGGGAGATAAAACGAAAAGCGTGTTTTGATTATGTTGTCCACTATGCACGAAAGGAAGATTTGATTTCTTAGAATTTAGAGAGTATATTTTAAAGTTCTAGTAAGAGTTTTGTGTGTGTGTGTGCGTGTGCGCGCTCACCTTTGTGCACTCATATGTGAAGGTTAGAAGAAGTTGGTGTTGATTTTTTTTCCTCGGTTTCATCCACCGTACCTATAGAGTTAATTAAAACTAGGAAGTCTCCAATGTTAGCTACTCAGCTTGCCTTCCCCGTCTCCTGTCTCTGCCTTCCTAGCACTGAGATACAGGTGGGCCACCATGCTCTGTCTCACCTGTAGCCCCCAACATTTACATAGGTGCTGGAGGTTTGGGGCCCAGGCTCTCACACTTACGCAAACAACACTTTTGTCTACAGAGACATCTCCCTAGCTAGTGTTACTAGTTTGTAAAAAGACACAAGGGATTGTTTTATAGACGCATCAGTTGGCTCTGGGCACCACAGTCTTTTGTTCTCTGCATTTAGGTCTGTTACTGTTTTCTATAATGGTATCCACTTGTTCTAAAGAGAAGTTTCTTTGATGGGGGTAAGAACTAGCCTTATCTGTGGGTATAAGGGAAAATACTTAGAGTTTAGAGATTGTGCTGATTTGATAAAGTGGCTGGTCCCTCACTAGTCTCAAGTAGTTGGCTAGGTTTCCAGTACAGACATGGTTTGCCCTCCTGAGGAGCAATTAGAGAGCTATTGGGTTCTTGCCAAGGTATGTGTGCCACGGTTGCACCGTAAGGGTTATTTTGGCATACTGTACTTGTGATTCATATGTATATATGAGCAACAATTTAAAAAAGATCCTTTGAAATTGAGAGCATGGCGGTATTTATGGGTGGGAAGGAGGAAAGGGAAATAGGAAGAACAATATATATATATATATATATATGTATAATCTTTATTCGTTTAGATGTACAGAAGCTTCCTCTGCTCGCACATGTACAAAAGATGCATTAAGCATTGATTTTTTTCCTTGATTAAGCAGATTAGTTTTGCTTATACTATATTTAGAGGTTATTGCCCTAATATTTTTCTACAATTAAGTGGAATGTATTTAATCTTATTATATGTATTTTTTATGATATGCCTATATTAAATGTAAAATAAACTATATATTGACTTTTAAAATGCATATTCTGGATACTTATAATTAAGAAATCTTGGAGCTGGGCGTGGTGGGTGGCATGCCTGTAATCCCAGCACTCAGAGGCGGGGTGGATCTCTCTGTGAGTTCAAAGCTAGCCTGGTCTACAAAATGAATCCAGGACAACCAAGCCTACACAGAGAAACCCTGCATTGAAAAAACAAAAACAAAAACAAAAAAAGAAAAGAAATCTTGGTACAATTTGAGGGTTTTGTTGTTGCTGCTGTTTTTGAATATTTATTAAATTCTATAAGACTTTTCCATAACCTGGCTAATTCCCAAATAATTGAGACAGAGACCTATATATTTATTTAAACAGCTTTAGCATAATAACTGGGCAGGTATGATGTTAAACTAAGTTTTTAAACTAGTCTGGCTACCTCCAGCTACATTCCCCAAGTTGCATCCTGTCTGGGCTAGATCTGCTCCCTCAGTCCATGTCCTCTGTCTCCATCTTTTTCTCCTTCCTTTCTTCTGCTTCCTGCTACTGGCTTGGTGGTCCTTCCCTCAGATCCCAAGCCTGGAATGGAAGTTCCACCTGTCTCTATTCTGCCCAGTAATTGGTTGTCAGCATCTTTATTAAGCAATCAGAGATAATTGGGGAGCAAAGTTTATACAACATTGTCCAACGTACATAAGAATGTACTTGTCTGGACTGTAACCAGATGGTGGGGGCCATAATTTAGCATTTGAATGCATAGCACTAGACCAACCGCCAACATTTTTTTTTTTTTTTTACCTTTTTGCTACTTTTATTTCTTTTAGTTATAATATAATCATACCATTCCTCCCTTCCCTTCTTTTTAATCATCCATTGTGTGCCCCACCTCCCACCCCTGTAGTGCTGATTCTTCCAAAGCACAATTCCTGCATGTAAGGATCAAGGATTATTTGGGGGAATGCGAAACAGAAAGATTCTAAAAGCCAGAGGAACAGGGATTGTGCTGTAAGATTATTTGTTGTGTGGAAGAATATCACAAACCCTATGCTGGCCTTAGACCACTGGGTTGTTGAGGGTCCCTTTGAGCTTTTAGGCTCCCTGCATCTACCTGCTGGGATTGCAGGCATGTGCCACCTTGTCTAAGCAGTGCTGGGCACGGATCCCAGGGCTTCATGCCCGCCTGTCAAGCACACTACATCCAAAACTCCAGGTATAGTTTTAGTAACTTTTTATTCTTAGTTTTGTTGCCACCTGTTTTCAGTTACTGTTTTGTAGGAAGTACTTGTTATTTTTGAGTCAATACTTTTTATAAAAACTTGTTTGTAACTGAAGATGCATGCACATTTCTCCCATGCAATGCCAATGCTTTGTTTTTAGTATTAATGACTTTGGCTTGATTCTCCCCTCATCTGCTTTGTATGTTCTATATTGTAATTTTATTAAATTTCAGGTTTCCTTCTCAGATGGTTTTTTGAAAAGCAGCGCTGTACATGTACCATTGCCTTAGTCAGTGTTCTGCTTGCTGTGAAGAGATGCCATGACCACAGCAACTCCTATAAAGAAAGCATTTTAACTGGGGCTGCTTACAGTTTCAGACGTTTAGTATATTATCATGGCAGGAAGCATGGTGGTATGCAGGCAGACATGGTGCTGGAGGGTAGCCAAGAGCTCTACATCTGGATCTGCCAGCAACAGTAAAAACTGAGAGATGGACTGGCTTGGGCAGTTGAAACCTTAAAGTGCACCAGAAGTGACACACTTCCTCCAACAAGGCCACACATCCTGGTAGTGTCACTGCCTGGTGGCCAAGCATTCAAACCTATAAGCCTATGGGTGTTGCATTTCTTATTCAAACCACCATAACCATTATTAAAAATTCAGGACATGTTAAATTTGGTAGACTAGAGAAATGATTGCTAGTTAATAGGATTATCATCTATAATATGTATTTTTCTTTTAACAAATATTTTCATGTTATAACTGATGCTTTCTTTTGAGATCTTCCCTTATCTCAATGTACCTTGTTTTATTGATCCATATGGGCAAGGAACCAATCCTAGATAATTTTTTAGTAATTAAAATTGTGCTTCTTGTAGTATTTGTATGATGAATTCATAGCGAGAGCTGGGCTACGAAAATGAACATGTCAAAACTTTGAGTTAATTTTTTGAGTTATATTATTTTGCACATTTTAGGCTAATGTTTCAAGTGATCACTGGCCATCCTTGGTTCAAGAGGCTACAAGTGAGGCCTTGAAAGTTTGCTTTTGTCCTCTGGCTGTCTTCTTGCAAGCTTTGTTGCAGTTCAACCGTAAGATGGGAGCAAGGTATAAGAAATCTGTGTTTATTTTTTCCTTGGAAATCATACTTCATTGTAAAGTCTCCTAAGAACTGATCAAAGGAGGATTTATAATGTGATAAACTAGTGTAACAAGCTTTGGGATGTTCTATATTGCTACTTTAGGGAAATCTCATTCTGCATTGCAGTGGGGAAGAAAACATTTCATATTTATTTAACAAAAAATGGTACATAGATATAAATGTGACAAGTTTAGCATGAAAGCCTTTCATGTGAAGATGCCTTGGGGTTTTTTATCTCTTTCTTTTTTAGGATGAGCCATCAGTATAATGTGCATTCTAGAATTATATTCTGGATTATAGATGAGGTTATATTAACAGCAGTTTTGCTAATTTAACAAACTGGAAAAAATTAACAAATGTTGAAAAATAAACCTATTTGTAAATATATACTTTCATGTCTAGAAAAGTCAAAGACTGTTTAGATTAAAAGAAAGTTTTTTGGTAATATAATTAGAGGTTGGGATGGGAGTCACAAATGTGAAGAGCATTACTTAAATGTCATTTGTATAGGTGAGTACTTAAAAATTCTAAAAATAACATCTGGTTCTAATATGTCCATCATAAATAAAACAATGATTTAGGAATAAGCATCCCTGACACAGAATATAGAATAGGTTTATAGAAATAGAGCTCACTATATAAATATGCCCCCTCAAAAATAAGACTAAAGGATGAATTAAGATCCTGCAGCTCTACAGAAATTCTGTTTATAACATTCACCTGGTGAGGGCCCCTGTCTGTACGTGCATGCATGCATGCGTGCGTGCATGCTGTTTCACTGAGAAATGTTCTGTCGGTAAACTTCCCGGTCAGTCCTTCCTGCTGATGCACCTTGGGAGCACACTGGCTCTTATGTGACCCTGCTAGGCTTCTTACCATTGTTGTTATTTCCTAAAGTCATCCGCTAAAATATGCAGTCCAGGAAGAAGCTGTGATTGTGGTGTAACACTGTGCATGGACTTCTTCAAGACAAATTCCTTAGTTCCTGCCCAAACCCACTGCTGTTTATGTGATCTCTACTTAGCCCTTCTAAAATTAGTTGTTTTATTTATTTATTTATTTATTTATTTATTTATTTTATTAAGGAGTTTGGAGGGTTGTAAATGCTTGTAAGTTAGGAGAGAAAAAAATGAGAGCATAACTGTAAATCATTTTGTAATTATATGAGTTGAGTTCATATATTATTGTATATATTCTTGAAGACACTAAGTGCTTGATTTTATCCATGTGGCTTCCTGTACACATAATAACATTTCTTTTTCCATTTACCATATCTGTATTATTGGTAGGTAGGTGGTTGGTTGGTTAGGTTACTTGTTTAAAAAACTTTTTTTTTTCTCCCAGTGGACTTTCTAGGTTTTTGAGCTAGGTCTTATTGTGTAGCCAAGGCGACCTTGGATCTTGTGAGCCTTCTGCCTTCACCTTCTTAGACCTGAGCTTACAGGCATGCACCACCATGCCTGGCTGATCTTTTTCTGCATACTTTTCAGTCAGAAAAAACAGGTTGAACACACAGAAATGCTCATACAATTTGGAACTTTCTCCTCATTGTATTTGAATGAGCTTTAAGTTTGCCTATCTGCAGTAGGAATAACTACAGCAGTAAGGATGTGGAACATTAAGTATGATTAAGTGTCATAGTGCTTTGTGCATAATAAACATTTAATAAATAATAGCTGTTACTTTTCTTGTCAGAGTAAGAACGAGAAAGGTAATGCATGTATGAACCAGTACATAAAGTCTGCCATAGTAACTTAAGTGCTTAGAAGTAATTTTACTTGGTTTTTCTCTAGAGAGACACGGCGACTTTTGGAAAGAGTGGTATACCAGCCTGGATACCCCAGCTCCATTGTATCCGCTGCACGTTGGTACCTCTTAAGACACCTCTATGCGAAAGATGACCCTGAGCTCATTGATGTAAGCTGTTAACGACATTTAAAATATTAGTTATCTTTTCGTACCTACCCTATTATTATTGAAGATTTAAAAGATGAATATCACATTCTTTGGCCACAATACTACAATTAATGTTGCATCTGTTGGAAGTAGAGAAATAGTTACATGGTTTGAAGGCTGAACATGTAGTTAGTATTTTACATTTGGTTATAAAATTCTCTTAGTATTATATTGAAAGCTAAGATTCTTGGCATGAAAAACTAAGATATTAAGCCATGCTTAAAAATAGTTGTAGATTCAACAGGAAGCCATACTAAGTTTTTTTTTTTTTTTTTTTTTTTTTTTTTTTTTTTTTTTTTTGAGAAAAACCATTTCTTTGAGAAAAAGTCCAAACCAATGAGGGTAAAGGGCACACGTTTAAAAACTCTTCTGTCATTGCCAGTTGTGAGCTGTATTCTAAAGAACTGCATACACGGGAGGGGCAAGCAAGATGGTATCAGGAGGTTTCTCTTCCTGTGAAAGCCGGAACTAGACCCCTGCAGCCCATCAAGGAAGGAAAAGAGTGATGACCAAGAGTTTCTTTGTGGCATATTCTCATGTCTCCACATTCACCCTGCCCCACTCATAGAATAGTAAATAGGGTTTATTTCCATCAATGAACTTTAGAAGTGTTTTGATTCATGACTTTCTTTGTTCTGTTACTGTAAGAATATTGTAAAATTATTAGCAGTATGAGAGCATGGAATTTAAAGTAACCTAAATCTATGTTCCTGAGCACAGTCACAAATATTTGGTTCCATAAAAAACTTTCTCTTAGCCATTTAAAGAAAATAAATAATGGCATGTTTAGATATTTTATTTTCTGTGCTAAAATATGGCTGATTAAAAGTTATCCTCACAGCCAGGCTTGGTGGCACACACCTTTAATCCCAGCACTTGGAAGGCAGAGGGCAGATGGATCACTGTGAGTTCAAGGCCAGCCTGGTCTAAAAAGTGAGTCAAGACAGCTAGGGCTACACAGAGAAACCCTGTCTCAAAAAACAAACAAAGAAAAAAAAACAACAACAACAACAAAATTCTCACATACATGTCAATTTATCAATGTAGTTTTACGAGCTTTCTTTTTATTTGTTTTATTTAACTTTTCTGATTCTTTGTGAGTTTCACATCATGGACCCTAATCCCATTCATCTTGCTGTCTCTTTGTAGCGGCCCTCCAACCTCTTCCTGGCAAAGAAAACAAAAACAAATCTCAGTGTTGAAGCTGTAGTGTGCCACAGTGTGTCCCACAGTATTCCCTTTTGTCCACACTTCTTTGCTTGGAAGTGTTCATTGTAATGAGTCGTTGGTCTGGTTCAAGGCCTCTGGCTTCTGCTACGCTATCAATACTAGATCCTACCTGGGACTCCTCTCAGACATCCTGTTTTTGCCCTGTGTCCTGGAGATCCTGCAGCTTTGGAACTGTGGGACTGGCCTCTTCACGTGCTCCTGCAGTTCATAGATGGGATAGATATTGGGATGGGCCAACTCAAAGCTCTGGGTCTGGGCCTTGGTGGTAGCTGGGTGGGTAGCTGTGCCCACATCAACAGGGCGAGCTCTCCTTCACTCCTCTACTAGCTCATCCAATCCTGCAGCCCACAAGGGGACAGAGCCAGCTCTCCCACTCTGATGTCCTCAGAGCTGACTCCCCTGTGCCCACACCAGCAGGCCAGCTATATTGTGCTACCCAGGCAAGATGCAGGGCCTATTACAAGCTTTTGTAAGTGAAAGAGAAGGGAAAAATGTTAAGGAGCTTATTTGAAAGGTAGTTTTTGTTTTTGTTTTTGTTTTCCTTGTGGACCATAAAGAGAATGACAAATACAAAAGTCGTTTATCAGATATGTAGAGATTTATAATTGGGAGGTGCTAATTCAAATCCTTATCTAGCAAAATTCATGAACAGTTTATTGCATATCTGAAGATATCATGAGAAGGGTCCCAACTGCTCTTTGTTGCAGGCAATCTCCTTTAAGGGTGTTTTGACAGTGAGCGGCCTTGGGAAACAGATAGGTTCTCCCTCTAGAATAAGCTCCTCTCACCATGCATCTCACTGTGTAGTAGGAAACTGCCTGCTATACAGTACTGTGCTGGTTTGCAAGAGCAAAGTCCCACACTTTTTGCAGTATTTGACAACAGAAAAGCAGCAAACCAACTGAATGATCAGGTAGAATTGACCCTTCTAGCTGTGGAATGGTGAATAAATTATGAAAAGCTTGTCAAAACCCAAACCTAGAGTGTAGATCATATGCCATGCTTTAAACAGCGCTCCATTGGGACACCCTGCAAAAAGCAGACATATGGATGCAGGGTCAGGGTTTACAAGTGACAAGAGTGCAAGCAAAGCCCTTAATTTTATGCACAACTGATAATTATAGCAGGCAAGGGTATCGACATTCTTATTAATGCACAGTGTTTATATGCTAACTTTAGTTGAGTAATTTGTTACAGGAAAGTAACAGCTACATCACTGTAGTTGGTTTTACCCTCTGAAAGTTTGCTCCCCAAACTTCTGTATGTGGTTTCACACAGGTGTTGGTAAAGAACGCTGAAAACTCACGGTGATAAAAGAACACTGGAGCTGAATCAGAAACTGTCGACACAGTAATCGTGGATTGTGAGACTTACAGTAAGGAATCGAAGAAAACACTTGTGAATGAAGCAGTGAATCAGGACTTTTCACCAAAACAACATATTTAAGACTGTATCTAAGACTATATCAAGCTGGGCGTGGTGGTGCACGCATTTAATCCCAGCACTTGGGAGGCAGGGGTGGGTGGATCTCTGTGAGTTACAGGCCAGCCATTAATACACAGTGAAGTCCCATCTTTAAAAAACAATAAATAAATGAAAACAAATAACTGTAAAGCTATAGTTTTAATCATCCATTGCTTCCCCCACTTCTTTTAATCTAGAGAAGTTGAAGTTCTTAAGGTCAGGCGTGTAACTTTCCAGAAGCCATTGACCTGCCTTTAACCTAAAAGACACTCTGACTTGGTCCATAAGGAAAGTTAAACCCTCGGTTCCTTAGTTGTCTAACAGCTACTTACAAACTGTTATTGTTTGTTTGCTTCCGAGACAGGGTTTCGCTCTGTGGCCTTGGTTGCCCTGGAGCCCAGAGATCCACCTGCCTCTGACTCCCCAGTGTTGGGATTAAAGGTGTGTGCCACCACTGCCCACACAAACGTTATATTTTTACATTATCATGGTATAATAGTGTATAATAGCATATAAAGCCTTTGTAGCCATTTTAAAAATTCTATGAAAAAGTAAATTTTAATTTTTTTAATCCCAGAGTTTTTCAGACCAAGTCTTGGTGAAATCACGTGCTCTTATAGTCTTCCTGCTAGTTTCAGCTCAGAGAAGAACCGTAATATGAATACTTGTAAGATTTTGACTGCTAATGGATATAATGCTCAGCTATAGAGTTGCATTTAAAAACACACGTTAATGGAAAACTCTGGGGGAAATGATGCAGATAATATTCACTTATTCATACAGTTTTTCTGTTCATGATGAAAAGATATGAAATATCTAAAATAAAACAAAAAATCAGTGTCTTAATGTTTCGTGTTATCAATAAGAGACATAATATTTTGAGTTTCAGGATTTAAAACCTAAAAGTAGAGTTACCTATTTTTTTTCCCCAAAGAGTCATTTATATATTTAAATAGCCTATGCCACGTACTTTAGATTGTGGCTTTAAGTGTTCCAGTGGGCATCATGGTGATGCACACCTTTAATACCAGCACGTGTGGGCAGAGGCAGGCAGATCTCTGAATTTGATGTTAGCCTACTCTACATAGATATTTCCAGACCAGCCAGAGTTACACAGTGAAATCTTGTCTCAACAGTGTTTTTCAGTCATAAACATTTATTGTATGTGGTTTTTCTCAGCAGCAAGCTCATTGTATTTTGTGAAGTCAAATGAATTGGTAATAATACCCTTTAGTTGTTTGTCAGAGGTCATTGTCTTACACAGAACTGTAGCTGGTGTTTTCCAGTCCTGGTGATAGAAATCTTTCAGTGGGAGCGTTGAGCATCCTGATGGAGACTGAGGAGGTCCAACACTTCACAGACCTAACAATGCTCTCTTCTGCTTATTTTTCCTCATTGTATAGCCTGACCCAGCTAGAGATGCGCTGAGAAGGTGGCCGTGTAGCTCAGTGCCCACGTCCTTCTGTTTTTCCCCCTGACTGGGCTACTGCCATCTGCCTGCATTAGACACAGCGCCTGCCATTCACCCACCTGCTTTTTAGGGGTGCCATGTGCTTCGCAGTTATTTCCTCCTGCATTTAGATGATGTGACCCATCTTGGGTTTAGAAAGTACAGTCACTTAAGATTTGTGTACTGAAGCTCACTCATGGTATGTTTAGCCAATGGCTTTTTTTTTTTTTTTTTTTTGTTGCCAGTTCTGCCTTCCAGGGACCTGAGTTTTCAGGAAATTGAAATAGTAAAAATGTATTTAATACCAATTCAGTTCATTCTTTTTTCTATTTAGAATGTGCATGTGCAGGTTATTTTGTACCAAACATGGGAATCATCTTTTTTTACCTTCTTCAATATTGGTGTTAATCAACATTCTTAAAACAAAGGCACTTTGAAACAAATGAACATTTTAAAACTGGAAAAATGAGTTAAATTAAAGCCAATTTGTCCAAGGACTGATTGATATTTAGTATTTCATTGTTATTGCTACATTTGATTTTAGAATTACAATGTGTTTTTTAAACCCACCATTTAGCTACCACTTACTAATTATATACTTAGAGTATTGCTTGGCTCCTAATGGTAACCTCCTGTAGAAAACACATTTTAGCTTCTAAGTAAATTGTGGACCACTGTCTCTTTGATTGGAATCACTTGTCATGTTTTTGTTTGTTTTGTTTTGTAGGGGTTTTTTGTTTTTTTGTTTTGCAGTGCCTCTTCTATTTCTCCTCAGGGGAGGAAAAAAGTGATGTTACAGTCTTTTTGCACATTACCAAATGAGCAATTGAAATGTTTTCTTTTGTTTGGGATTTGGCACAAAGTATGACTGGATAGGAAAAATACAGAAATTGAAAGGACTTATATGTTGCCATCCATAAGACAGCTTGGTGTCTACTATCATGAAACTGTAGGAAAATAAAATGAGGCAGGTTTTGGAATAAGAGTCAATGTGCATTAAATTTTTTTCACATTAAAAAGTGTGGAAATTTTGACTTCTTTAAGTTCACTCTTGCTTTTTTCCAGGTCTTCCTTTCTCCCACCTGAGTTGCTAACGAAAGAACTCAGGTTCCTCCCTGACACTTCCTCTAAGAGGTAACATCAGGTTTCACAAATAGACCCTTATTTTATAGGAGAGGCTGTTCTGTTTTGTTTATATACTTAAAATATCTATTTGCATATCATAAAGACTTTTATATGGAAGAAATGTCAGACCATTCCATCATTTGCCATAGATGACTTATTTTTAGTTTAGAAAAGAGTCATAAAAGACCACTCATGGTGTTGAGCTGTCACGTGCTGTAGATATTTGGTGTGGTAATTTTTTTACTTTCTTTTGCTGAATACACACACACACACACACACACAATTGGTTCTTTGTGAATTTCATATCATAGACCTAAATCTCACTCATCTCTCCCTCTCCTCACACCTGCTCTCCACAGTTGCAACCTCCCTCCCAACAGAGAAAAAAGTTTCCTTTTGGAAGCTGTAGTGGGTCACAGTGCATCCCACAGCATACCATTTTGTCTGCACGTTGCTTGCAAAATGTTCATTGTAGTGACTTGTTGGCCTGGTATGAGGCCGCTGGCTTCTGCTGCTCTGTCGATACTGCAGCCTCACTGCGACTCAGAGTTGTTGTCCTGCATCATGGAGATTCCGTAGTTTTGGATGTGTAGGACTGGCCCCTTTGTGCATTCCAGCAGTTCATGGGTGGGGTAGATGTTGGGGTGTACCAAGTCAAAGCCCTGGATTTGGGCTTGAGAGATATCTGAGCTGGTTAGTCCACTGACTCTCCCATGCCCTTGCGTAGGCTCACCCACAACACCCCTCAGCCAGTCCCAGCTCTACCGTGCTGTTCAGGCAAGGTACAGGCCCAGTCCCTGGAGTGCTACAGCAGGTGAGGGACAGGGCCAGCTTTCCCACTCTGATGATCTCAGGACCAGCTTTCCTCCAGTCTCTAGTTCTGTCTCTCTTTATTATGCCCACATGTTTTTGTTTTTCTTTCTCTTCCATTTCTCCACCACTTACTTGATCCTTTTAGCAGCATCCAGGGTCTCTGAGTGTCTGGGCTTGTCGCAGGGTGGTCTCAGGAGTGCTGTGCCCTGCTCATGCATTTTGGCTCCTGGCTGGGGTCATCTTGGGCATGTTCTGGTCCCTCGGCCACTCTGTGCCTGGCTGGTGGTCATCCTAGGCTAGTTCCTTGTCCATGCTTTATGGTGTCAGACTGGTGGTCACCTCAGGCTGGCTTGTCGTCTGGCCTGCCCAAGGGGCCCCATTCATGGATCGTTTGTTTCTGTCTGTCTCCAGCTCACTGTGTTCCTCTAAATCTCCAGCTTGCTCCCTGTTCTGGGAGCCCATCCAGTCCTGTGGGGCACGAGACTGGTGGTTGTCGCAGGCTAGCTCTCTGTCTGGGGCCTCTGTTGCCACCCTGGTGGTCATCTCAGGCTAGCTCCCTGCCAGTAGACTGCTGGTTATCTCAAGCTCATTTTTTTTTTTTTTCAGAGAATCTTAGGCTACTAATCATTCACAGACCATAGACATAGCCTCTCTCCTCTCTGCCACCTACTGGCGCACATGTGACACAGCAGCCACACCTGTAATGCTTCTAGGGGTAGGGATTAGAGTTTTTAGTAGCAGTATTTTTTTTTTTATCCAAATACTCTATCCAACTATTTATATTTTTATAAATGCCGTTTTTACTTTAAAATATTTTGAAATAGAAAAATTTCCTCAAGAAATAGGCATTGTTGCTATTCATAACAGCAAGGAAACGGAATCAGCCTAGATGTCCATGTGCAGGTAAAAGGATAGGACTGTGTGGTCCATATACGCATTGTCATTTTATTTGGCTGTCAAGAGAAATGAAATTTTCAGGAAAATGAAGGAGTCAGGAAATTATTATATTAAATGAACTAACTCAGACTCAGAAAGACAAAGTGTGTTCTGTCTCATATATGGATACTGATTTTAAGTTGTGTACATATATTGGTACAAGTGTGGGTGTTGGTCATAAAGGTGGAAAAGAGAACACAATGCAAAGAAGTTTTAAGAAAGCAGGGAGAAGCTAATAGAGTGCATGTGACATGAAACTGGTAAGGATGCTACCAGTGATGGATGGGTGCGGGGCCTGGGGAAGAGGAGGGAGGAGAGGGTCAGCCAAACAAAGCATATGTGAAAGTGCCATAAAGAAGCAGATGGCTGCTAGGTGAGTCATTTTCTGCAGAAGTGTGGCCAGTGGTAGGTTGTCCATGTTCCAGTGGAAGGTGCTGCACCATGTGCAAATGATCAGCACCAATTAGACTTGGTGAGGAGAGAGAGAGAGAGAGAGAGAGAGAGAGAGAGAGAGAGAGAGAGAGAGAGAGAGAGAGAGAGAGAGAGAGAGAAGAGAAGAGAGAGAGTGCGAGTGTCCTGAGTTTGGCAAGGGGATGTACTGAGGAATTTGGAGAGGACAGTGGTGAGTGATTATGATTAAAATACCTGGTGCTCGTGGATGAAATTCTCAAAGAAATAGAATGCTCTTTTTAAATGTCATAACGAAGCGCATTCCTTTGTATGCTACTTAGGAAACAAGCAAGGGGCAGAGTTGCTTACTGGTTGGGAACATTTGATGCTCTTTCAGAGGGACCCAAGTTGAGTTCTCAGCACTGATGTTGGGCAGCTTACAGCTACCTGTACATCCAGCTCCAGAGGATCCAAAACCCTCTTCTGGGCTCCACAGGCGCCCACACAGGATTGAGGCCCTGAGAATTTCCCTGCTCTGTGTCTGTCAGTGTCATCATTGTTTAAGGCAGCTGTGTTGAATGGTCAGCCCTGAGATCATAAGGCAACACTATATGAACTGAGCCAGTTGTAATTATTTATTTAGGAATATACACACTCACACCTGTAATAACAGAAGAGATTGAGTTTGAGAGGAGCAAGAAGATGCATTGGAGGAGTTGGAGGGAGAAATGGGAAGGGGGGAATGATGTAATTATTGTTTCAAAATAAAACTATAAAATAAAATGAATTTTTATAAGACCTCGCCAATTAGTAGTTCTGTCTAATTCTCTTTTAAAATGCATTAAATTATACTCACATAATGTAAGATGCATGTTTCAGGCTGGTGAGATGGGTTAACAAGGAAAGGGACCTGGCAACCTGAGTTCCATTTGTGAAACCCATGTTGGATTCTCCTCTGACCTTCACAGGTGCATGTGCACGCACGCGCACACACACACACACACACACACACACACACACACACACTGTTAATATAAAGGCATTTGATTGGAGTTACCGTACATATGGAATAATGCTACTCCCAGAAGCCATAGGTTGCCAAATAAATAAATCAGCTGCCAGGCATGAAAATCCTCCTTTTAGTTGTTGGCCACAGGGCCCTGGGTACCCTAAACAATACAGACTATTCCTATCGCTCTTGGTGGCTCAGCAGAACTAGATGGTGAGATGTTATCGCTGAAGGCACCACACACTTGATCAGAGGACTTGGAGAATTCACAGTGGTACTGAACAGGAGGTTTCCTGGCTATTTTTCATAGTACTTGAAGGTGCTAGGCAGGCTGCTGAGGAAAAAATGCCATCAGCTGTCTTCTTACCCACCTGTGATACCTGTGACATACAATAATGACAGTTATGGCCGGACATGGTCATAGGTGCAATACTACCACAGTATTTGTGGGGATAAGTGACCACATTCTGATTGGATTTAGGAACCACTCCACAGGAGGTGCCATAAATCTGGCCAAGAGCCATCACATGCATTGAAACTAAACAGATGAACCTACTACTAGTATTTTGTTAAGTGTCAGACTGCCCTCTAGATCCTCATTTCTATACCTATGGATTAGTGCAGATCTCAGACCTCACCAGAGACATTTCAGTGGACAAGGTTAGTGCGGAAACTCGAAACAGGTCAAAATACAGAGAACAAGTGTCTGGCGTGCTCAGCCACAAATGCGACACATCACATTCCTTCATCAAAGGTCAGGGCTTGTATTGGAAGAGAGCTGAAAGATAGTGAGAGCTAGAGGTTCGCGAAGGCCTGAGCACACCAGCATCTTCTGGATATGACAAGGACAGTGCATTCACAAACTTACAGCAGCTTTGGTTTCCTGCATGAGATCTAGCCAGTCAGCTAGAGCCTCCACCCCTAGCTGAGCTGCAATTGACAGTTGATGGTGGAAGGGCTTCAGCAGGCCCAAGCATGGTACTCATGGCACATACAGGTTTTGCCTTTTATCCTCCTCTCCTTGATTAAAAACTGTTAGATTACATTGTGTGTGTGTGTGTGTGTGTGTGTGTGTGTGTGTGTGTGTGTGTGTGTGTGTTTTGAGACAGGATTTCTCTATGTATCCCTGGCTGTCTTGAACTTGATTAGTAGACCAGGCTGGCCTCAAACTCACAGCGATCCGCCTGCCTCTACCTCCTGAGTGCTGGGATTAAAGGTGTGCGCCACCACGCCTGGCCTAGATTACATTTCTTAAGCTAGCTACCAATGTCTATTCCTTTATTGATCTACTTCCTTCACCTGAGATGGACCACTAAAGTCTAGCTATCAAAGTACTAGAGTCCCAACAATCAAATGCCCCTTTGGGCTCACCCAATTAACATGCCCAATCAAAATTAAACACATCCTAAGACATCCTTTGCCCTTTATAAACTGCCATTTACCTATGGGCCACATCTGTGCCCTCTCTATCCTAAGGAGTTCTTTTTCCATCCAAGGCAAATATTCCTTCCGCATCTCCCTTGTTCCTTTTTCCTTCTCCCTAGTTCTCTATCTCTTGTCTTTGCCACTTATTTCCTGCCCTTTTTCCCTCTAGGGTAAATAAATCTTTGGGCTGTGAACTTGGTCCCGGTGGTCCTTTTCGTGGTTTCTGGGGAGAGAGAGTGTGAGAGTTTATCTGGGAGAAATAAGAGGAAATAGTGGAGGTGGTTGTGTGCATTTAAGAAATTCTTATTTTTTCCTTTTTGTTACATTTTTACATATACATTTATATTATTACACATAAATAAAATAAACTGCATACAGCAAGAAGAACCATGAAACAATCAGGAATATATAAATGTTACATTCATAGTAATTTGGCTATTTGTATTTGGCAAACTTGAAGAAAGTATCTTTCCTATCTTGGTGAGTCTAAATTTTGAATGAAAATCAATATCTATCATATCTCATCTTTATCAACTTAAAACACCTCTCTAGACCTAAAAACATCTTAACTCCTAAACAACTAAGCTTAATTTTAAGACTAAACTATCTGGCCTTCAACCCCGTCAGAGACTTGAGAAGGAATATAATTTAATTATCTGAGTGAATTGGAAGTGCAGTTTAGCAGCTTCCAAAATGAAACAATGACAAGACAGTTTGCTGCCTGAACAGTCACCCAAGACTCTCTATAATGTTGGAGCATCATCTTCAGCCTTCTCACCCAATATATTTGACAGACATATTTGTGAGGCAGGAACTATTGAGGACTTGCTTACCGTGTCTTGGCAGAGTTTGGCCATTGACTCTGCCTACATCCAAGCTTGCCCATTTGGGGCAGAAGTCTATCCATGGCAGAAATGAGAACATTTTGCTCAGTGGCTGGTTTGCCACATTTGAAGCCATCTCCATAAGAAGGTTCCTTGATGTTCATCATCAACTTTGAGGTAGGCTGGGTGTTGCCAGCAATTAACCTGTCTTGTCAAAGAATCTTTAAAACAATAAAAACATATTCTGTAGGTCTCTGATGTTTTGAAGACCACATTTATTTTACCTTATCTATCTATAGAATCCTATCTGTTATATTTAGGATATATATTCTTGTGATAAAAATAAACTAGCAATTGACATGACCATGAGTTGATCAACTAACAGCTTGTAATATTTAATTATCCTAAATAGCCTGCAATGCCACTTTCAAGATACTGGAAGTAAACTTTGTATTATAATTTAGTTGTATGGGTACAATAACTCATATTAGAGTGGAAATATATATTAAATGTGTGAAGAATAATCTTAAATTTGAATACCAAGCTATCAAAATTAAACTTATTTTGCATCAATATACAAAATTCTATACCAATGAATTAAAAAATAGCCTTATTTGTGAGTAACAAGGCCTTAAGTTGAGTAGATTCAATAATCTACTTTTTGTTCTATCATCCCTATATATTTCTATATCCCCCCTTCTTTCTTTTCAACCCCTATCTCCATACCTAGGAAAGAAAGATAAAGGAAAAGAGAGACATCCCTGAGTCCAACCTCATTTTTTTCTCTGTATAAGACCATAATAACTTATAACTAACTCCCAATGAAATAAGTATTTGTAGCCCAACAGAGCAAACCAAAACTTGCCCAACCCCCTTTAAGAGAAATGGGGCATCATTCTCTTAAGGTGTCTTCAGGCTGATTTGGAGCAAATAATACCTTTGTAGGGGCCCAAATAAAATTTGGGAAGATGGTTAAACAAGCCAGGAAAAGCATTTGTGGTCCAGTTTCTAAATGTCGAGAAATTCCCGGCTTAGTAGGAGTCCTGTGTGGGACAGTCTGGAATGCTGGACCAACCAGCACCAGAAGCTTTCTTCTAAGCTGTCCTGTTCTGATGAGTAACAGCAGTGAAATGCCTCGAGCTGGGACATGAAGGGTGCAGATGTCAGCACCCAGCATACTGAAAGCAATGAATCCTGTCGCATCTGATCCACCATCAATGTCCAGTACTTTTGTTCTGAAAACATACAATTTCTCACAAGCATTACACAGTCCTAAAATTAAAAACATAGGAGGTGTGCAAGATGCACAGAACAATTAAGGCTGGTTCTCTGTTTTTTGTATGAGCAGAATTAAGACATCTGCAAATCTTCATGCCATATGAAGAATGGCGTCTAATAAGTCACAGAGGTTCTCTGGCCAACAAGAAGTATTGTCTATGCATAGACATTCATGTCTCAGAGCTATTCCCATGTAGTGGGATTAGCAGTGTAAGTTACCTGCTTGTTCTGCTGTTTGAATTCTTTACATCCCAACCCCACCATCCTTCCCTCATACCCTATCCTCCCTCCCTTAGTCCTTAGAAAGGGGATCCCTCCTTCCCTAACCTCTAACCTCAGCCTATCAAGTGTCATCTGTACTACCCATGTCCTCTTCCTCTGTGGCCTGGTAAAGCCATCTTGCCAGGGGGGAAGTGATCAATATTGGGAGGCTTGAGTCCATGTCAGAAGTAGCCCCTACTCCCCATGTCGTGGGACCCTCAAGGAGGCTGTGCGGCCTATCTGTTACATCTGACAGAGCATCTAGGTCACATACATTGACCTTGGTGGCACATCAGTTTCTATATTATAATATGGTTATCCTGTTTTAAGTGGTTAATATCCACTTATGAGTGAGTATATACCATGCATGTCTTTCTGAGTCTGGGTTACCTCACTCAGGATGATTGTCTCTAGTTCCATCCATTTGCCTGCCAATTTCAAGGTTCAAGGTTGTTTTTGATAGCTGAGTAGTATTCCATTGTGTAAATGAACTATAGTTTGTTTATCCATTCTTCAGTTGAGGCACCTCTAGGTTGTTTCCAGATTCTGGCTATTATGAAAAAGGCTGTTATGAATATAGTTGAGCAAATGTCCTTGTTGTGTGGTGGAGCATTTTTAGGGTATACGCTCAGCAGTGGTATGGCTGGGCCTTAAGGCGAATTTATTCCCAATTTCCAGAGATAGCACCAGATAAATTTCCAAAGTTGTTGTACAATTTTGTACTCCTACCAGCAATGGATGAGGGTTCTCCTTTCTCCACATCATCACCAGCATGTGCTGTCACTTTGAATTTCTGATCTTAGCCATTCAGATAGGTGCAACATGGAATCTCAGAGTCATTTTGATTTACATTTCTCCGATGACTATGGATGTTGAGCATTTCTTTAAGTGTTTCTCAGGCATTCATTATTCCCCTATTGAATATTTGCTGTTTAGCTCTGCACACCATTTTTTAATTGGGATATTTGCTTTGGTAGTGTTTAATTTCTTGAGTTCTTTATATAGTTTGGATATTAGCCCTTTGTTGGATATAGGGTTGGTGGAAATCTTCTCCCAGTGTATAGGCTGTCATTTTGTTCTGTTGACAGTGTCCTTTGCCTTACAGAAACTTTGCAGTTTCATGAGGTCCCATTTGTTAATTGTTGATCTTAGAGCCTGAGCAGTTGGTGTTCTGTTCAGGAAGTTTTCTCCTGTGCCAATGAGTTCAAGGCTGTTCCCCATTTTTTTCTTCTAATAGATTTAGGGTGTCCAGTTTTAAGTAGAGGTCTTTAATCCACTTGGGCTTTCATTTTGTGCTAAAGTGGTAAATAAGGATCTATACATTTTTCTACATGTAGACATCCAGTTAGACCAGCACCATTTGTTGAACATGCTACCTTTTTTCCATTGTATGGATTTGGCTTCTTTGTCAAAAATCAAATGCCAATAGGTGTATGGGCTTATTTCTGGGTCTTCTATTTGATTCCACTTTCCAATCAGCCTATTTCTCTGCCAGTACCAAGCTGTTTTTATTAGCATTGCTCTATAGTACAGCTTGAGATATGGGATGGAGATTCCTCCAGAAGATCTTTCATTGTACAGGATTGTTTTAGGCATTCTAGTTTCTTCCATATGAAGTTGAGAATTGATCTTTCAAGGTCTGTAAAGAATTGTCTTGGAATTTTGATGGGAATGGCCTTTGGTAAGATGGCCATTTTCATTATGTTGATTTTCCTGATCCATGAACATGGGAGATCTTTCCATCTCTTGATATATTTTCAATTTCTTTCTTTAGAGACTTGAAGTTTTTTCATGTAAGTCTTTCACTTGCCTGGATAGAGTTACAACCAAGATACTTTATATTATTTGTGGGTATTATGAAGAGTGAAGTTGCCCTAATTTCTTTTTCAGTCTGTCATTTGTATGCAGCAGGGCTGCTGATTTTTTTGAGTTAATTTTGTATCCAGCCACTTTCCTGAAGTGTTTATCAGCTGCAAGAGTTCTTTGGTAGAATTTTTAAGGTCACTTTTATATACTACCATGTCATCTGCAAATAGTGATAGTTTGACTTCTTTCTTTGCTATTTGGATCCCCTTTAGTTGTCTTATTGCTGTTGCTAGAACTTCAAGTACTATAATGAAGAGATATGAAGAGAGTGGACAGTCTTGTCTTGTCCCTGATTTTAGTGGAATTGATCTAAGTTTCTCTCCATTTAGTTTGGTGTTGTCTATAGGCTTGCTGTATGTCTATTGCCTTTATAATGTTGAGGTATGTACCTTGTATCCCTGACCTTTCCAAGACTTCAAACAATGCTCTTGATGCTTTTATGAACTTTCCTCTTAGCACTGCTTTTCATTGTGTCCTACAAGTTTGGGTATGTTGTGCCTTAGATTCACTGAATTCTAGGAAGTTTTTTGTTTCTTTTTTTATTTCGTTCCTTACCCAGATATCATTGAGTAGGGAACTGTTCAGTTTCCATGAGTTTGTAGGCTTTCTGTTTGGTTGTTGTTGTTGTTATTGACATTCAGCTTTAATCCATGGCAAGGGATAATTTCAGTCTTTTTGTATCTGTTGAGGTTTGCTTTGTGACCAGTATATGGTCAATTTTTGAGAAGGTTTTGTGTGAGGTGCTGAGGAGGTGAATTCTTTTGTGTTTGGGTGAAAATTTCTGTATATATCAATTTGATTCATGACATCTATTAGTTTTGTTGTTTCTCTCTCTCCTCTCTTTTTTTTTTTTTTTTTGTTTTTTGAGACGGGTTTCTCTGTGTAGCCTTGGCCATCCTGGACTCACTTTGTAGACCAGGCTGGCCTCGAACTCACAGCGATCCGCCTGCCTCTGCCTCCCGAGTGCTAGTTTCCGCACGATGATCTATCTGTTGGTGAAAGTGGGGTGTTAGAGTCTCCCACTACTAAAGAGTGGGATTTGATGTGTGATTTGAGCTTTAGTATTATTTCTTTATGAATGTGAGTGCTCCTGTATTTGGGGCATAGATGTTCAGAATTGAGATGCCATCTTGGAGTATTTTCCTTTGATGTGTATGAAGTGTTCTTCCCCATCTCTTTTGTTTAGTTTTGGTTGAAAGTCTATTTTATTAGGTACTAGAATGGCTACTCCAGCTTGTTTATTGGGTCTGTTACTTAGAATACCTTTTTCCAGCCCTTTAGTCTAAGGTTATGTCTATCTTTATTGCTTGTATGCAGCAGATTGAGGGCCCTATTTTTGCATTCATTCTGTTAGCCTGTGTCTCTTCATTGGGGAGTTGAGGCCATTGATGTTGAGAGATATTAATGACCTGTGGTTATTGGTTCCAATTATTTTGATGTTGGTAGTGGGGAAGAGAGAGAGAGAGAGAGAGAGAGAGAGAGAGAGAGAGAGAGAGAGAGAGAGAGAGAACACACTAGCTTTTCTCTTCGTTTTTGTGGATGTGGGGTTATTTATTTCCTTTGCTTTACTGTGTAAAGTTACCTTGCTTAGGTTGGAGTTTTCCTTCTATTATCTTCTGTAATGCTGGGTTTGTAGTTAGGTACTATTTATGTCATGGAATATCTTATTTTCTCCATCTATGGTGATTGAAAGTTTTGCTGGGTATAGTAGTCTGGGTTGACATCTATGGCCTCTTAGTGTCTGCATGACATCCGCCCAGACCCTTCTGGCTTTCATAGTCTCTATTGGGAAGTCAGGTGTAATTATGATAGATTTTTCTTTATATTTGGCTTGGCTTTTTTTCTCTTGTAGCTTTCAATATTCTTTCTTTGTTCTGTATGTTTAGTGTTTTGATTATAATGTGGCGGGAGGATTTTCTTTTCTGGTCCAATTTTTTGGAGTCCTGTAGGCTTCTTGTATATTTATGGGCATTTCTTTCTTTAGGTTAGGAAAGTTTTCTTTCATGATTTTGTTGAAAATATTTTCTGGGCCTTGCAGCTGGGAGTCTTCTTTTTCTTCTATTCCTGTGATTCTTAGGTTTGGTCTTTTCATAGTGTCCCAGATTTCTAGGACATTCTGTGTCAGGAGCTTTTTGGATTTAGCATTTTCTCTGACTGCTGTATCCATTTCTTCAGTCATATCTTCTATCCCTGATATTCTTTGTTCTACCTCTTGAATTCTGTTGAGCATGTTTGTGTCTGTAGATCCTGTTCTCTTCTCTAGGGTTTCCATTTCTAGAATCATCTCAGACTATGTTTTATTCATAAATTCTATCTCCATTTTTAGGTCTTTGAAATCTTTTATTCATGTCTTTCTCCTGTTTTATTGTTTCTTTAAGTGATTTGTTCAATTCTTCATCTCTTTCTTTGTGTATTCCTGTTCTAGTTTGAGGGATTTATTTTCCTCCTTTAAGGCCTCTATCATTTTCATAACCTTAGATTTGGAATCCTTCTCTTGTATGCTGGCTGTGATAGTATCTCCAGGGCTTCTTGTGGTGGTGGTACTGCTGGTTTCTGGTAGTATCAAATGGTCCCGGGACTGACATCTACCCGTTGTGATGTCTCTGGTGTGAGTGTGCGTCCAGTGCCTGCTTGGACCTTGGAACTTTCTTTGGATTTGCTGGGTGACCTGAGGTCAGATCCACTAGCGTTCCTGACTGTGGTGTCTTCTCAGTGCTAGAATCCACAGACGCTGGTGTTTTTTTCAGTGTCTGGCTAGCTCTGTGCCCCAGGGAATTCAAGAGCTGCCTGTCAGCCAGGCCTGTGGTGCTGTCGCGGGCACATGCTCACCACTTAGAAATCCAGGAGCTTTCTGTGGGGCTTTTCTGAGTAACCTGAGGTCAGATCCATTTGTGATCGTGACTGTGGTGTCTGCTTGATGCTAGACGCTGGTGTTTTTGCAGTGCCTGCTAGCTCTGTGCCCCAGGGACTGCCTGCTAGCCAGGCATGTGGCAGTTGCGAGGGCACCAAAATTCTTTTTATTTTTTAAAAGCTTGTTTTAGTGGTTGACTAGATTTGTGACTATATGTCTTCTCTCTTTGCCTTTGGATTGTCTATAAATTAAAATTTCAGGATCTTAGCTAGATTTCTAATGGTGACATTCTTATTCCTCTAAAGAGGTCACTGAAGTTTTCCAAGCCAACATGAATGAAACAAAGTACTAGTATTAAACTGTTGCTGCAGGCTGTGTACCTATAAGCCTTAGGATAGAAGTCCTTTTCGGTAAGGGTCATATGGCAAAAAGAGGTAAGGGATACTCTTGGATCTAAGACTGGCAAGGAAAGCTGTCCTCACTCAGGGACTGGATGCTTCACAGAGGCCACTATCCGTGACTGGTTTAGTGTAATTGTGTGCTTCTGCAATATGCCAAACGAGTTTTCCTTTTCATAAGACCGTACACATTAAAAAAGAACATTCACACTGTTTAGAAAATCTTAAATGACTTGAGACTCCTCCCTTTCATCACACAAAATATGGTCATTGTTTAATCTATATATAGAAAAAATGCTGCATAATATATTAGTAGGCCACTGTATCTGTTTTGGAAAACTTCAGCAGTTCCAAAGCTAATTTAAAAGACCTAATTGATCTGCACTATGTAATGTTTTTTAGAAAATAAGAGTAGAGATCGTTTTTGTAAACATAGAACTCAGAAGTTTGGAAATTAGAAAGAAGCTGGGTAGCGTGGGGTAAAAGAAACAGTCCTTGCCTTACAGCCCCTGAGCAGCATGCTTTTCTGAGTATGGGCATTTCTGTAAATGCTAATTTCTCTTGTTTGTGACACAAATTTGTCTGGGCATAAGAGAGGAGCCAGATGGAGCAGATGGTTTTTCATGGAGAAAGGAGGAGAGGAAGTTACAGAGGGGAAAAACAAAACAAAAAGAAAAAAAAAAAAAACACAGGCTGAGAGAGAAATTTTGCAGTGAAACCACCGAACTGGGCTAATTCTTGGGTAGGAATAAAGAAAGGCTCCAAACTGCCAGGCTAACTCTCAGAAGCACAGAATAGCAAGTGGTGGAGTGAGCCTGCACTTGGACAGGTAGTGGTACGGGATGCATGTGAGCCAGCTGGGAGTTATTTAGTGAGTAGGGTGCGGGCCAGAGCACCTTAGGAACTAACATTTGAATGGCTTGAGCAGTGTTAGTATGTGGTAATTTTTCAAGTCTGGTATTACCTCAAATCAAGTCTGTTACAGGCTTGTTTCAGTTAACTGGAAATCAGATGCCCCTGCTGGAGGTAGTTGGATGTAGGGGTATCCGGATATGGAAGTAATGGCTTCTCCTGACAAACAGAAACTCTCCTCATAACATTTCTGAGGGATGCTGTTTAAGTATTGTCTATCTGCTAGCAATCCTTTTGTTTGTCTGGTCAGAGTCCAGCCTGAGCTGAGTCCATATGTCATTCAGGACATTGTCAGCAGGGCCACCATTTGGGGGCCCATTTTGGGCCTGACAATAGACAGCTACTGTGAGATGGAGGTAAACACACATCTGAATGGCTTGAGGTTCCTGCAGAACCCCTCGGGACAAGTGCTGTGCATGTGATAGAAAGGCTCTTCTAAAGGAAGCTCTCTAGACTCTGATTCGTAGCAAGAAGTGGTGAATCCTATATAAATATTAAGAAATAGCCTCAATAAGCTCTTGTGCTAGTCAAGTACCTCCTAGGGAAACCAAAATTAAGACACAGTAGCTCGACATTATAATAGCCAATCATTTGTGCCAGCCATGAGTGTTTGTGCTCCTACACTTTTTTTTTTTGTACTAGCCTCTTCCCACCATGTCTTCAGCACCCAAGAACCCATGGGGCGAAATAGATTGAGTACCTACTGTGTGCTAAACTCATTCTTTCCTTTAAGCTCACATTATTTTGTGCAGTTGATTTTTCTGTTTAAAGGGGAATCAAAAAGGATCAGAGAGGTTCACTTTTAAATTTGTACTTTTAGGCAAACAGAACCTACCTAACTCTTAATGGCTTCTAATTCTCTTCAATGCTATAATTCAAAGAAATGTAGAAGAGGTGTGTGTGTGTGTGTGTGTGTGTGTGTGTGTGTGTGTGTGTAGTATATATGTGTTAGTGTACAGGTGGTTCCACTAGCCTGCGTTTCGGGGCCCTAGCACCTTCTTATATCATCACCTGCCACTACCACCAGATGTGCCATGGGATAAAAATACCCCACCCACCTCCTCAGCTCCCTCAGTCTCCTTCTCTCTCTCTCTCTCTTTGCCTCTTTATCTCTCTGTTCTCTCTCAGTCCCCACATTTTCTGTTTCTGCCCTCGTGGCTTTCTCCCCTGTCTGTCTGTCTGTCTGTCTGTCTGTTACATGTCTAATCATCCACCCCCTAACTCCGCTCTTCTTCCCTTCCTCCAAGTAAACTTCCTTATAAGAGATATGTTGTATGACCTAATTATTATTATAACATTGGTGCTCTAAAACTCAGTGGGCCTTCCCGTCGACTTAGCACACCCGGATCCCTTCTACGTCCACCCTCGACAGATTTGGGTGCCTGCCCTTTTCACCAACCTTCATCCAGATGCTGCCCTAGGGTGAGATTCTCTCTTCTACCAGCATGGTCTCCTGTCCCATGTCAAAAATCCTAGTTTAGTGAACCGTTTCTTCTGCTTGGGCAATTTGCCGTTGGTCCCTGACTACCGTCGCACTATGGCCCACTAGGGACAGCCTGTACTGACCCATTCTAGTCCACCTGTGCCCTTGGGATGCCTTATGCCCAGATCTGAGAGTTTCTTCTCTCCCCACACATGGGAATGGTGTCCTCATCAAAGCTGCCCATCGAGATGCATTTTGGAGAACCTTAGACCCCTATAGCTAGCTTCTAAATGTATCAACCCTGGCCTCAATATACTGCCCCAGTGATCAGGGGAGCATGAAAACCTCTCCTTTTCGCTATTCCTTTTTTCCTCATTCCAAACTCCGTTTCACTCTGGTCTGGATGCTCTCCTATGCTGTGTGACTTACGTATGCAGTGTGTCAGAGCTGGGTGGGAGTGGACTACAACACACACCTGCGCCCACCAATGGCTGCTCTGAAGGAAGCAGCTTTCTCAAGACCACTTCTGAGGTATGTGTGGACCATTTGTTAATTTGGTGTTAAATTCTGCTTAGTGTCTATGTCCTCCGTGTGACTCTGAGTCTCAGCCTCTCTCTTCACATGGACCTGCATGATGCTCACCTTTTCGCACCTCCTGCAGCTAGACTGCAAGCATGCACTCTACCCCTCCCAGATATCTAAACTCTGCTTTACGCTCCTAAAGCCTCTCATGCCTAGGCTCTACTCCCCAACTCCTATGAATCTCTTATCTCTTGTTTCTTTGCACTCTGCTCTCAAAAGAAAACATATATCTTAAGATTATATTGTGAAGTCTTAGGTAAGGATTTATCATTTGTGTATTGGGTATGGTGTTTTTAAACTAAGTTTAACTCTTATTAGGACATATATATATATGTATGTGTACATAAAACTCTAATTCAAATCCATGTGTATGTGTGTGCATATAACTTGGATGCAACTTTCATTTATCAGTAGAAACACAAATGTGTTTAAATAGCAGCCATGTTGACCACATGACTTACAACCTGCCATGTGACTCCACCATCTTAAGATGGTATAAAGCACCAACCGTAAAGCTTCTTAGTCATATGAACTGCCTAATTTATTATTTTATCTCCTCTTAGACTAAGAAAGCAATAAATCTATTTTAAATTGGTATGAATATTTATAGAAATTCAAAGTTATACTTTTTACAATATATTGTATATGTGATTCAACCCTGGTTCAACATATTCTTTCATTTTTCTTTTTCTCTTTTTAAGATTTATTTATTATATATACAACGTCTTGCCTGCCTGTGTGCTTGCACTCTAGAAGAGGGCACCAGATCTCATTACAGATGTTTGTGAGTCACTATGTGGTTGCTGGGAATTGAACTCAGGACCTCCAGATGAGCAGCCAGTGCTCTTAACCTCTGAGCCATCTCTCCAACCCTCAACATATTCTTTATGTGAAACTTCAAGGTTATAATGGTCTATTCAGATAAACAAAAGCTAATTAAAAATGTATGTCTAACTACTTACGCCTTTGCTAGTTCTTTGATACATGAATGGATTCTGTTTTTCTTTCTCCTGCTGCTGGCTGCCTGTGCTCAGGTTCACTTCCAGGATTTCCTGCCTGTGCTCAGGGTTCGCTTCCAGGATTTCCTGCCTGTGCTCAGGGTTCGCTTCCCAGGCTTTCTGGCCAATGGATTTGGTATAATATTTCAAATGTAATTTTAAGGTTGGTTTATACTGTTCCCCTGTATTGCTGACTCTGGAAATGGGTTACTGTTCACCCTTCTCAGACCCAGGCATGTTTTTAAGGTCCCTGGTCAATGGTTAAAACTCAACTTGGGGTTATTGGTGAAAGGTTTTGCTTAGATAATCTTAAACCATGTGACATAATTCCAAAGATAATTTTTAAATTGGGGTATATTAATTTTAGGGACATCAGTTATTTGCTATGTTAGAACTTGGTTATTATGCTCTATCTTCATCCTCAAAAGGTTAAAAATCAATGCCTTAAAAATGTTTAGCCTTGTTTTTGCTAATGTTACTAATCTATAATATAACTTAGATATTGTTAAGCCATAGACTTTTTGTAAACTAAATCATGCAGTAAACTGTTATGCTCTATAATGGTACATCATAAAAAGGTTAAAAAAAAATTCCAGACTCTTTATGGACTCTATTATTTTCAAGGCTCTAAACCTAACAGAGATAGAACCTTAATCCCAGTCCTTAAAGATTATTAAGAAATGCAAGTTAATAGTCAGTCATCTTATCAATGATCAAATTCCTTAAGATGCCCAGAAATATATTGTAGTCATGCTAAGACCCAATGTAAATAATTACAAAATTAAGCTTTATTTAGCCTCCTGTACACATTTTCAAAGTTAAACAGAAAGTAACTAAGAAACAAAGCAAAGTTTATCTGTTTAGATCTACTTGAGATAGTGGTGGCCCTCCAACACTCATCTGCAAAATATGGCATAATTTTAGATAATATTCTGTTTTAATGTTTGCCAGGTATAGTTTAGAGCACATAACTAAAGACAGATATGCTAGCCTTCAGGCCTTTCAGAGACCTGCTGAATATGGCATTTAGTATGTTAAAACTCATTATGAGAGACAGAGACTTCAAATCCTAACAGTAACTCCCCAAGGTCTCCAGGAAGATATGGGCACAATGACAGTTGACTTCAACCCTCCATTGTGGTACTCTCTGCACTGGGCAGACTGCCCCAGTATCTAACCCAGAGCTGGGGCCTGGCCTGAACTGTGGATAGACTGGACATCTGGACAGTCCATTGTCTCATGTTGCTGAAGAGGCGGTGAGGTCAGCCTCTCCCATGTTCTTCCTCCACAGAAAAAGCCTCTCATCTCTGTGCCTGATGGCCAGACTGCCTGTGCCTGCTTTGACATGGAGAGCCCAGAAACCTGGAACAAGTGTCTGGGTAGTGGACCAGTCTCTGTCATTTTGATTGATAACATAAATTCATTTGGATTGCATTTTATCCTTGTCATGTCTCTGATCACATTGCCGGCTAAGCTAATAGTAGCTTGAGAGATAGAGAACAGCAATTAGCTCCTTATCCAAGGTAATCTATGACTATGTAAGTTCATTAGTCCATTCATTAGGTAGTTAAAACTATTAGGTACTAGATCTCTTAGTTTAAAAAAGCAAACAGGTTTGCCTTGCTCGCAGATCTCATGTTAAAAGATGAACAAGCTTCAGATGCCTTCTCAGTCATCTTCACGCTTAAAAATCAGGTTTAAGCCTCATTCTCCTAGAGATGCTACCACTAGGCCTAGACACAGTCTACCTTGTTGCCAGACTCAAAACACAGATCGCAGATGTAACTTTTTACTATTCCTTTGGCTAAAGGACAGAGATTGCTCTCAGCACCCTGCGTCTCATGACAAGTAATTGAAGAAGAAACGTGTAAAGCCTAAAGCCAAGGCCTAAGGGTGCAGAAGCTTAAGTCGTGAGGACCTAGGAAAGTACTTGAGCGTCTAAGAAAGTAATTAATATAAAAAGAACGAAAAGTGCTGGAGATTTCTTACTGTTGCTCTGCTAATGTTGTATTATGGCTGTTTATAGTTTTGATGTTAATCAGGGGAGCTTTGATTTATTAATCTAAGTCTGGTAAAATCATTCCACTATACAATCCACTATCATAGTTCCAAGTTCAAGATTTTTACATTTTCTTTGGTTTGTCTTTTAAGTCTAGACTTAAAAGTGTTTCTCATTGTGCTAAATTTATATGTATCCAGTCTTCTGGATAGAGGGGGGAAAACCCTCATTCATGATGTATAGACATACTAAAAATCAAGATTAAGTGAGCCCTTGCCCCTTCTGCTTCCCGGAAGGCTTCTGTCTTCCCTGAGTTCACCTTAAAGAGTGCTCATGCTGTTAAGCCAAAATCATTTCCCAAGCCTCCAATATGCTATGACACAAAGATGTGTGTCTACTGCCTTTTTTTATAATGTGCATTTCACTGCAGATTACAAAGACTGGTGATGCTAACATGCTTAAAACTTATCTTCTTTGTAAACTTATAAAAGGATTCTTGTAAGCAACAGGAAATCTACCTCTCAGGTCGAATGGACTCTAGATAAATATCTTCAATAAAAACTTAAGTTTCCCAGCTATTTCCTGTTTCAGAGGATAGGATTCCTCCCTTTTTCCTAGTTTTGGGTCTCCCCTACCCCCAACTACCAAAATCATGGGTCCAAAAGCTTCAAATGTACACTTAAAAAGAAATTTCTCCCTAACCTACCTAACTTTGTCTTCTACCCATATATATGTTCCAGTACCCCGTCAGGTCCAGGTGCTTCCTGCATCCAGGACAGTGCCAAAGCAGCTCCCCACAGGTGCTGCAGCCTAACCTCACAGACTGTGTCAGATGGGTCTGTGCTTTCCTTCCGGGCTGCAGTGGTTCTCACAGATCCTGGATAGCAAGTAGAACAGCCTGCTCTTCCTGGACATGGCTGACATTCCGGCTTTTTGCTGAGTTCAGGGAGGAGCCTCAAGAGGAAAGCAATGCCCTCCAAAGCAACCACTTAGTAAATGGGAATCTGTGTATTGATTGAAAATATAGACTCCGAACTTTATAAAAGATCAAGGCCAGAGTGAGCTAGTTGTTTCGTTTAATCCTTGGTGACTTCATAGCTTTTACTTTTCTCTGAGTTTCTCTGGCTACTTCCTAAAGCCCATTGACTCTCTTTTGAGCATCGATGGTAGGTACCTAAACACTTGACTGGTTTGGGTGGCCTTTGTACTAGAGAGTCAATTAACCCTTCAGAGGAGGTACTTAAAAAAAACTTACAAGTGTGTGTTCCTTTTTTCCATTCCTCTTCTATTCACCCATCTACATTTCTTGAAGATGTTGTGGTATGTCATGAATGTGTGAAAATCTTTTATTTAAAAAAATCATTTAGTGGACTTTCGAAGAGAGGAAACATCCATGACACATGGGTGGTTGGGTTGCAAAAGTGTGGGTTTGTTCAGTACCACGTAGGCATTGCCCACGTGAAGTCTATCCCTGGACACTTGTCTTATGAGCACAATGTATAAGGTTTCTGGAGAAGCATCTGCCAGCTGAATGCTAATGGATTCTGTTTGGCATAATGGCTGTTGGTTTTATTTTTGATGGCTCAAATTAATGGAGGAAATATGATGTATTGCAGATTGGCATCATCATCTTATGGAAATATTCAATGTCCATAATGTCTCCAGATATTATGCTTCCTTCCAAGATAATAGAATAAAGTGCTTTTCAAATTAAGAAATGCTTGCATTGTCAATAGGTCATCAAGAAGAAATCTCTATTTCATACTCCCTCAACCTCTGCCCTTTGCTAGGATTTTACAAGGAGAAGTGTTTTTCTCATGTATATAAAGGAGTATTTTAAGCACAAATAAGTTTAGATAATGAGGAGTCCGAGCTATATGACGAGTGCCATGGACCTTGTCTTTCCTCAGGAAAATCAAATGCTCTGTCTGTTAATAGGAAATGTCAAGTGCAGTCTCCACTAGGTCAGACTCTGATGTGAGGTGATCTGCTTGTGTTTAAAGAAAAATTACAACCTGTTGTTTACATGAAGTTCTCAGGTCAGGTGGGTCCAGTCCTGACTCCAACTAGCAACTTGACCATATGTAAGTTACTTAAGCTCTCTGTGGTAGGATGCAGTTGGTAATTTGAATGGCTTTATACATTCATTTAGACTGCCTTGAGCAGACTTCAGCATCTGGTACAGCCTCAATAAATGCTCCTTCTAATCGTTCAGTAACCTTCGAGGCAGGTGTGGAATTATTGTCCCATTTCAAGATGAGGAAGCTGAAATTACAGAACAAATCCCAAACCACACCGATGGTGACTGTGGCACAGATTTAAATTCGGTTTTTGTAGCCCTCAACGGCCCTCAAACTTTCCGACAACTAGCTGCTTCCCCCTAGTTGTTTCTGAGGCTGTTGAAGTGAACCTGGCTCATGTCACAGTGCTAAATATACCAGTCGTTTCGGAGTCTCATTCATCACATATGCATGTACCTGATGCAAATGAAGTAGCTATGTTCTACCAAGGTGTAGGGTTGTGAAACACAGCCCATGCAGTCAGAATGGCATGACTTATAACGAGAAGGCCTACAATAATGTTAAACCTTTCCACAAGCACGTGTGACTCTGATATCCCAGAGACTGGGGGTGGGGGGGAGGGAGGAGGGAAATGCCTTGTGGGATAGGGTCCAAAAGCATTCAAGTCTTCCTTGTAGCAGCTCTGCCAGAAGAACTCATCACCCTCCGTGTGCTTGAAAAGACATAACATTTTATTTATGGAATAGCAGAGGAATCAAGAAAGCACTTAGGCCATTATCCTGTACTTGCAAATTTACACAGGAGGGCTGGGTCTTCTCGGGTAGAATTCTGATGAAGCACTGACAAAGCCCAAGCCCTTCACGTGAGGACACTGCCTCTCACCTCCTATGACATCGCTGTTTATCTTCCTACCTGGGCATGCCTGTTCCTCCAGCACTTGGTTGTTGACTTCCTTCCCCTCACAGACTTGGTACTCACTCTCAGGCAAACCTTCCCCATGCATAACTCCAAGAAGCTTTCCTTTGCTGGGGACTTCCAAAGCTAAATTCTCAGTTTGGGTTTTTATCCAGGCCCCAGTTTTTCACATTAACCACTGGCCATGTCGTCTTGACTGTCCCCAGGTAAACCTGAGTGTGCAGTGTGTGCTCTGCTGCATAATCTCTTGTCTTTTCAGCCCACCTGTCTGTTCCGCACACTCCAGGCAAAATAATCTCAAGTGCAAATCTGGACATGTTATGCTCTTATTTACACTTCTTGGGGCCTATTGTGGGTCCTAGAGGTAAAGCCCAGTTTCTCAACATGAATTACAAGGCGCTTTGTAGTAGAGCCCCTGATGTGCTCAGTGTTCTCCATCTCTCTCTTTCTGTACCCACTTCCTTCATGTTTCTCCCCTCCCCATTTCCCATGCCACAATTTAGCCTCTGACTATATTGAACTGTTCGCAGGTCATGGATTCATTCTATTGTCCTCCAGACCTGTGCTCACTCCACTACACTTGCCTTAGCTCCCAGCACCCACTTGCCCATGTATTTGCAAATGTAATTATTGGCCTTTCCATAGACTGTAACTTCCTTAAGACCAAGATGCTAGCCTGCTATCAAATACATGGCTAGTACATGGGCTGCCATCCACATCTGCAGGAGAGTCATCTGTGTGCTCAACCATAAGGAAAAGTATGTGTATGAACTTGTATTGAACATGTACTTCTTTTTGTTATCATTCCAAAAACATTTAGCATAACTATGTAGCACTGGCAGTATAAGGAATTATTGAGGTTTTAAAGAACATGCATGGCTAGCAGTGTGGCTAAATTGTAGAGCATATTTATAGCATGCTTGACACCCTGGGGTCACTTCAACACTGAAACAAGTAAAATAAAAAAGATCTGCATAGGTCTTTAGCATATGCTACATGGTTTTACATGAGTTCAATATGTATGGATCATCGGTTTGTCCATTGTTGCTGAAGAACAGCCATAGTGTTCTCTTCTCTCTCTCTCTCTCCTCTCTCTCTCTCCTCCTCTCTCCTCTCGCGCTCTCTCTTCTCTCGCTTTCGCTCTCTCTCATGGTAGTATGTATGTATGTATGTATGTAATGTATGTATTAAGGTGTGTGTGTGTGTGTGTGTGTGTGTGTGTGTGTGTGTGTGTGCCTGTGTACACATTCAAGACTAGGAGAGGGCATCAAGTATCCTATCACTTTTTGTTCCTTTGCTTGAGGCAGGGTCTTTCACTGAGCTGGGGTTGTACTGGTATCAGCCCACTGCAGTGATGTTCCTGTCTCGGCCCCTGCAGGTGCAGGTGTGGACATGCCAGCTTTTAATCTCAGCCCAGGTCTTCATATTTAGCAGCAAATGTTCTCATCCACTGAGCCATCTCTGCGTCTTCAACCTGCTTATACTGTCCCATTAATTCTGTTGTTTTGCTCTGTGGAAACCTTTTCATTGGGTGAAGTTGCACTTTGCCCACCCTGTGCTTCTATCTTATATCCAAAAAGTCATTGCTGCAACTTATGTCAAGAAAGTTTCCAGAATATTTTCCAAGAGCAGGGTCTAATAAGAAGAGAGTAAATGCTGGGTGGCAGCAGGACCCTTACACTATCCACTGTGTAAGGGATAGCAGTATACAAAAAGCCCCAAGCACGTGAGCTACTTATCATAGTTTTCTGCATATGATTCCAGAGTGACAGTGCTCCAGCATTAGCCTGTATTTGTGGGGAGAGGAGCCTGACAGTTCCTACATGATTATGCCAAAGCATCTGAGATGAAGTAAGTGCCATGTCTCTGTCTGGACCTCTCAGAAAGGAAGCTAACTCATGCTGGTAAGGTTTTTCAGTGAACATAAATGGAATAATGATGCAAGGGAGAGAGGTCCACTGCTCCTCTGTCCCATAAACAGAGGCTACATCGTATAACCGTCAAAGGTCCTTCGGCTTCCGAACCCCTCATGTGTATGACGAGTCCTGCATGTGTGCTTTCAAGGCCTTTGGGAGATTTTTGTGCGTAACATGAACCTAGATGAATGGAGCTGTTGGTGTGAAGGGAGTGTGTATGGTAGTCAGGAGTTGAAAGGAGGAGAACATTTAATAGATGCTTCCAAATTGCCCTCCAGTGTCCCAATTATAGACTCACCAGTGCTCAATGGGCGCTTTCTTTTCTTTATCACACTTGCCCATGCAGTATTAACAATCAACTCATTATCTGCCAATCTAAAAAATGGTTGGTGTTATTCTTCATAGTGAAGTTAGCATTTTTAATACTTCTATTGGTTGTTATAGTCTTTTGTCACTTCTGTGACCATTTTGAAAATAAAATTTTGAACTTATTATTTTCTTGCTGATTTACAAACATTTGTGATTACTTAGAGTATTAGATCTTGATCCAGCATGACATTTGATTACAGAGGATGCTTTTGTGTTTCAAACTCTTACGCCTATATGAAAGTCCTTCCTATTACAGAGCTACTGATGCTATGTGTAGACTAATGACAGTAAATGGAGATGCTTTACGTGGTTAGAAATTAGAGAAGTGGATATACATGAAATATTTGGGAGTTCAAATAGGTATATTGTGGGAGAAATTGTTACTATTCTACAAACCAAGGAAAATTTCTAAGCCTGGTTTGCAAAAATCTCTGTTGATAGAAATTATTCCTTGTTCCGGCAAAGTGTATGCCACAAATACTTTGCTTTTATTTTTCATAAACAAAAATGCCTTATCCCAAGAGTTTTTGTAATGGTTAGCTTCAGTTGTCCACTTGACACAACGTAGACTTACCCGGCAAGAGCACCTCAGTGAGACATTGTCTACAGCTTAGTTGTCATGTGGACATATCTGTAGGGCGATGTCTTAATGAGCGTAGGAAGACCGTGCCCACTGTGGGCAGTAACATTCCTCAGGCAGGGGTCCTGAACTGTAGAGGAGTGCAGACAGCTGAACACAAGGAAGCATGAGACATGTTTATGCAGTCGTTTCTCCTGCTCCTAGCTGTGGGTGAGGTGTGAAGTCAAGCAGCTTCAGCCTTCTGCTGCTTCATGTCCCTACAATGTATTGTAGACCAAAGAAACCCTTTCTCACTTTAAGCTGCTTTTTATTAGGGTGTCTTGTCACAGGAACAAAAATGAAACTATAACAGTTCTATCCATAGGTTGTGTGTTTTAATGTTACAGGAAACCAATGTTTTTGAGGCACTTCTGAATTTAGCATTGAGGCCAAGTGTTGTAGAGTATTTTTAGAGGAAGCTAGTACATCATTTTATTTCTGAGGGCTTGGTATGTACAATTCTGACACATATTGAGTACAGTGACAATACATTTTAAGTATGTATAAGGTAGACTTGCTATAGACATAGGTATTGTTAGAAAAGAGAATTTTCCAGGTCAGAAGTTATAAATTAGCCCTTTAATATATATGTCCAACAGATGTTTCCCTTAGAGTTTATGAAATATTTTCATCATGAATCTGTTTATTTAGATCTCAAATGCTAATGCTAAAAACAAGGTGTTTTTGAAAAGGAGATATGTTTTTGTGATAATGAACAACATTCATTGTTAATAATGAAAAAACAACAAGGTGGCTGTTATTTTCAGACAGAGTCAGTAGGCTCCAGTTGATCACTGGTCTGCCATACACCTTGATGTACTTTATTCATCTGGGTATACAATATAGATTGCTCTTTCCTTGTTTGTGGGCAAATTAAACATATAACAAAATGCACATAAAAAAATTTCTTAATTTTTCATTAATAAATTACAGGTATCATGAAGCTTTTGGATTTATTGTGGTTTTTTTTTTTTCCTGGTACATTGATTTTTTTGGACATGATAGGAGACCAGAAGTAGTCAGCATTCTTTACAGTATCTTCCAACAACCCATTACTCCAGCTGGTGCAAAAGAAAGTGACTTCAAAGTTATACTTCTTGGAGTTCCACTATTTTGCGCTGTAATTTTTTTAGGTCTTTCTGTACTTTATATTTCTCTAAATCCATTTTTGTTTTTTGTATTTGTTGGAGAGAACTGAGGGAGTCATGAATTGATTTAAATCCTAGAAGAGGAAAAGAAAACACATACACTAAAACAATGCATTGGATCTCCTCCTAACTCCCAAATTTTCTCTTCAGAAGTCCTTCCATAGTGCTCATTTAATTCAAAGCACATTAAGTTCCATTAAGACATATCTAAAAGTATGCAGATGAATTAGCTCCTAGTGGCTTAATTGGAATCTGGCTTTTGTGTGAACACTGTTCTCTTTCCCCTCTATAAACATACTGGCTAATGAACATAATTCTCTCAAGAGATCTTTAAAATATTTTTTTTCTCTGTAGGTGTTGATAAAGAAAATTATGAGTTAAAAAAATTCTTGTTAGACTTTCCCTCAATTTCTGCTCTATCTGCTCTATCTTTATCCATGCACATCTCGAAGGCAGGGTAAATTTTGAGTCGAAATTTTTATGCATGGGTTGGTGTCCTCCTTACTCTACTAGACTTGTCTAGTTAGAGGGTGTCTTCTTTAGTATGACAGGCCTTGCTACCAGAAGTCTCTGCTAGCATCCCCCTCATATCCTCCCAGGAGGCTCTGGCCTAGTCCAAGAGCTAACCCACGGGAAAGAGCCACCCACCGATATTATTAATGATACTCTGCTATGCTTGCAGACAGGAGCCCAGCAGAGTTGTCCTCTGACAGACCCCATCCAGCAGCAGTTCAAAACAGATGCTGAGACTCACAGCCAAACATTGGGCAATGCACAGGGAGCCTTGTGGGAAAGTGGGGAGAAGGGGAAAAGGGCCTGCAGGTGACCTGAGTTTCACAAGAAGACCAACAGAGCCAACTAACTAGGGCCCTGGGGGCTTGCTGAGATTGAAGCCCTTAGGCTCCCTCTACGGATGTAGCCATGCAGGCAGCTCAGGTTTCATATGGGTTCTCTAGGAAGTAAGCAGGGACTGTCTCTGAGATGGACTCTTGTGAGCTTTTGATAACTTCCCCAACAGGACTGTCTTGCCAGGCCACAGGAGAAGAGGACAAGCTCAGTCATGAAGCAACTTGATGAGCTGGGGTGGATGAAAAGGGGGTTTCCCTTCTTCTGAGAAATAGGTGAGCAGGAGGTGGGGAGGAGGGAGGGAGAGTGGGACTGGGATGTGAGGAGGGATGAGGCTAGGACCAGGATGTACAACCAGGAGCTTACCCCCTTGAAAAGTAATAAGCTTGAAGGAGATAAAGAGTGCCTGCCTGCTGCCGTCTTCCCTCCCGGTGCATCCTGTCTGTCTTACCCATGTGCTCCCTCACAGCCACAGACCTGTCAGGCCACAAGCTCAGACCCTACTATCCGAGGTCTTGCACAGAGCTGCTTCTCAACATCTTTTTATTAAAAGCATAATGGAGTAAACTCCTCATTTGTAGTCTCCCTTTGCTAGAATTCCCACCTAGTAAAATAAAGACGAAGATTGAAGAATTCTCTTCAACTCAACCCTAAGCAACAATGAGTATAAATAAACTCCTGAAAATGAGTCAGGAAGAGGGTCCCTTTTCAGAGGTGTCAGTTGAGTTTGGCATATGATTCTTGGACACACAATTCACCTGTTTTAAACCTGGGGCTTGGGAGCTTCAGATTTCTAGTCAGCACATTCTACTTGTATGCCAGGAGTGCTGTGTGGGACGAGGCACCTCCAGTGCGTCTCTCTGGGGCCAAAATGCTGTGGCATTTACACATATATTTTTCTAAGACCTGGAGGACACAACACAGCCTGGAGATTTCTCCAATAGAAGAACCTTGTGTTCCTCAGATATGTGACTTGAGGCAGATGGCTGCTCCACAGCCCCTGTTCCTTCTCCTTCTCTTTGACAAGTGAGATGAGCCTTTCAAATCAATCCTCTTTGAAGTCAGCTCAGCTTGACACTGGTGCCTTTAGCCTCTTAAGAAAAGCAGTCATTACAAGGACTCTGCTAATTCATCTTTTCCTCGATTTTAAAGGTCAAGCTGCCAGTCTGACATCTGTCTAGGATCATTATCTGCAGTTCAATGAAGCCAATCGACTTAGTCTCCTAAGTTCATAATAGAGGCACAAGTCAGTTTCTTTGTGAACCAAGAACTTGCCATTTCACAGGGCTGTTGCTGTTGTTGTTGTTTTTTTGTTTTTTAAGACCAGGTTTCTCTGTATAACCTTGGCTGTCCTGGACTCTTCTTTCTGACCAGGCTGGCCTTGAACTCAGAGAGATCCACCTGCCTCTGCCTCCTGAGTGCTGGCATTAAAGGCATGCACCACCGCACCCAGTTTATTTCACAGTTCTATGGTCCAAAGATCTTAGAAAGTAAACCGTGTCACAGCAATGGCAGGCATGTGAGATGGCCAAGTGGAAATGAAGAACTCTACTCACTCATGAGCCTTTCGGTAATACGCTGGCATCCTACATGGTGTTTAGGGAATCCAGATGAAATGAATGATGATGTCACCAATGACAAGAGTGGCTGAAAACGGAACCCTGGGAGTGGAAAGGACTGCCAGGTGTCCTCTGCTCACCTGATTGGAAGTCATTTTGCATTTTCTCTAATTCACCCCAGATTCGCTTTTCCATTTGGTTCATCTTCTTGGACAGTTTATTCTCTATGGCTTTCACTTTGTTTAGTTCTGCTTCCTGTTTCTGGGAGTTAAAAAATTCTCCAACTTGCTTGAAAGCTGCAGCATTTTTTCTTCCATTTTATTCTCAGACTTTTCCTATGAGAGAGAGAGAGAGAGAGAGAGAGAGAGAGAGAGAGAGAGAGAGAGAGAGAGAGAGAGAGAGAGAGAGAGAGAGAGAGAGAGGGAGAGAGAGAGAGATATCACATGAGGAAACTCTTCAGAAAAGAGAGCAGAGTGGATTATACTTAGGCTTAGAAAAAATGGCTAGTTTCCTGATGGAAAACATGAGCATTGTATGCCTCGAACTGTGCTCTGAAGCGTGAGAGTTAATTCCTATGTTTGGCTTTGCTATTTCTGAACTCTTGTGAATCCACAAGTTCTGTAGAATGGATGCTACTGCTGAAGTGCCTGGACAGGCTTAGAATATCAGTCTGATGTATAAAGAAGTATCACTAAGGAAGATGACAGCTTTTTGAAGCTTCTTGCATGTGCTCCTAAGTGTTAGAACTAACTTTTTTCCTAGGACCTCACATCTCCATGTGGACCCCAGTGAGTGAGAATGGTGACTCTCCACTCCAGCTGCTCATTATCTATCTTTCCTTCATTCTCTCCTTCCTTTCCTTTTTTTCTTTCTTGTTACAATCTCTTAGGTCATAGCCCACCCCCAGAAGTTCTGACCAATTGGTCTATGATGGAGCTCAGGAATTAGTAAGCTCACAGGGTGATTTTGCATGTGAGTGAGGTACAGCAACAGCCTTAGAGCTATGAGCTTTTCTGTAGAGAATCAGGAGGGACTGGACATAAACGCCATGGCTTCTTTGAGTCTATTTCTGCCTCTCATCCTCACAGGATGGCCCAGGATTACTTACTACTGCCTATAAGTGATAGAGAGACTCGTGGTACCTTGTAGTTGAAGAACTAGCTTTTATACAGACTTTGGTAAATCACAGCAGTGATAAAGCTGTTGCTTCTGTCCAGCCCTTGGCCTCTACCTCACTCAGCTATGTGTAAACTCAGGTCTTGGCGAGAGACATTGTTCACTGTGTTCCTGGAAGTCCTATTAATGAAGTTCTGAAAATATCTGATTTGCCACAGGCCACCATCATGGCCTCGTGCTGCCCATCTCCGTGGACGTGGGTGCCTGCTTCAGTGGAAAAAGAAGCCCAGGCACAGGCATATTTCTCATGTCAGTCTTCTTCCAAAGACTGAGACATTCTTCTTATGGTCTGATCTTGAAAAGTGTTCTTAAAACTTGGTATCTATGCCAGGCGTGGTGGCTCACACCTTTGATCTCAGCACTCAGGAGGTAGAGACAGGTGGATCTCTGTGAACTCCCAGGCAGCCTAGTGAGTTTCATGCTAAGCAGAGTAACATAGAAAGATCTTGTCTCAAAAACAAAAACAAACAAAACTTCATATCTACTAATCAATCCTCACATAGGGTAAATTTTTTGTCTGTTCAGAAGTTTTCAAACTATCATGAGGCCAAGTATCATATAGGAAACTTGTCTAGAGCCACAGATTCCTAATGGAGGCCCCCAGAAAATTGATTTGTAGTTTTGGCCTGATAATTTTTGGGGGGTATTTTTTATTTTTGTTCTTTAAAAAGAAAATTTCTTCAAATTATTTTGGTACAGGGAGCACATACTCTCCATGTCTGGAGAGGAGCTTCCTGGATGAAGGGCAGGCAATGTACCCCCACACTGGTGCTAAAATACAAGTGAGTTCCTGTACAGCAGGGACTGCTATTGAGGCTGGGGGCAGCCACTCAGACCTGTCCTGGCCTTTTACACACCCTGAGGTCAGGGACTATGCCACCATGTGACCCCTCACGAAATGGTGTAACCTCTTACCAGCTTTTCCTGCACAACCTTCAGACATTCATTTATGTGGCCCAGGTGGTCTTTTCTGTACTTGATAAACTGGTTTTCTGTCCATTTTTGATTGTTTTCAATTTCTTCATACACATTTGTAGAAAGTGAGTTAAGTCTAAGGAAAAATCATTTAAAAATTAGCTTTAAAAAGATGCCATGAGGGAATGCCTTGCGTGCCTGGACAGGCGCTTATGGGGTATTTTGTGAGGTGAAGGCCCAGTCAGCTGTCCTCTGCGAACCCAAGAATACAATCATACATGCTGTCATATATATTGTAAGCTTTCTGGTAATGTTTCTCATACAGAAATGCATTTGTTATCCATGTAGAAAGTTCCTCAAGGCTTGAGGCTCACTTTGCAGTGGAGGTTGACAAGTTTTTTTTGTAAAGAGCCAGACTGTATTTCAATCCCTATAGCCTGAACAAAACACACACACACACACACACACACACACACACACACACACACACACACATCATAGCTAAGCTCTGAATCTAACTGTGTTTGTGTATACCCAGAGTCAAATTTCACAAAATATTTACAGGTCATACAGTATAATTTTTTTTTTACAAACTATTCAAAGGAATAAAATAAAATAAAGTATAAAATGCATCACCATTGGTCAGATTCAGCTGCCCAAGTTGCTAACACTTGTTTTACAGCTCCTCTATGAGGCAAGGAAGAGAGCAAAGAGGACCAGCGCTGTCAAGCGGAGGAGGGAACCTCAGCGGCAGTGTCTAAGGTGGGGCTTGGGTAGTGTGCCCTGGGGGGAAGCATCAGAAGTGTGCTCTCTGCCGCCAGTGGACCCGTGTGGGTGGACGTGTGCCAGGTTACTCATGTGACAGAACACAGAACCCAAACAACCAACCCTGAAGTAGCAGATGTGCAGAAAGGGGCTGCTGGCCTGATAAGCTATAACAGTGTTAAATATCAAAGAACAGAAAACCTTAGCAAATGGGAGTGAATGTTGCTTCAGAGGTTAAAATGTCGGAAGCAGGTGGAATTCATGTAAAAAGTCACTGCAGAGTGGCTGAGTGGAGCAAGGAGGAATCATACTTGATAAGGCAGAGATGAAAAGGAGAGAGAGGGGAAACCTGGAGGCATGTAAGTAGTTCCTAAGATGGCAACTTAAAATTCCCTTTTGGAATAGGTCAAAACATTAGACTGATACACAAATAAATAGCACATGTTGTTTGTCACTGATAATATAGTAATTCACAGTGTATAGTATTGACAAAGCAATAATTGCTGTGTTATTTTTCTGACAAAATTAGGTACAAATTAGTTTGTGGCATTAATCCTCAGAAATCACTTAAGATGTGGGGGACATATCACACACACACACACACACACACACACACACACACACACACACACATATATATATATATGGCAGCCATAAAAAGTATTTGGACTCATAATTTAAAAAATAGAACTGCCAGCCAAGTGCATTAGCACACAACCATAATTCTAGCACTTGGCAGCAGAGGCAGGAGGATTGTCCACAAGTTCAAGGCAAGCCTGGTCTACTTATTAAAGTGTAGACTGGGCAGAGCTACGTTGTGAGATTCCATCTCAAAACAGGAGGGAAGAGGTGGAAAGAAAGGGAGAGAAAAAAAAAACAACAACCTCAAAACAGGTGCTATAAAACAATTTCTGACTAGACCAGTGGCCGTCAACTGCAGAGGCATTAAGTAATGTACAAAGACAATTTTTGCGATCAGCACAGGGAGGTACTATTGGCACTTAGCGTGCAAAGACTATGAACCCTGCTCATCAGCCTCCAGCGGGACACAGCCAAGATCATGCAGTAACGCCGCAGGTGAGCAGCCCTGGCCTGTACCACAAAGACAAGGAATGGGGAAAGTCACTTAATTCAACTCTGATCTTCATCGCATCAAAATTTCCTCACATTCGTTTTTGACCCCTGGAAGAACATGAACTCAGCTTCTGTTCCTGTTCGTAACAGAGTCATGATCCCCAGGCACCCATGCAAATGGCAGACAAGTGCTATGTGGACAACACCGTTTGGCCAGCAGCTTCCTCTCCATGGAATGCTTCTTTAGTTGCTCCTGCTCCCAGTCATTCAGACATGCCTGATGACTAGTGACTAATAGAAGCCGCTCTTTATAACAACCCTGAGGAAGCGGACCTTCTACCTCATGTAACATTTGCTTACTTGCCCCATGTCTTCACTGTCCTATATCTGCAAAGCAACTCTTTGAAAGAAAACATTTAACTGGGGGTTTTGTACAGTTTCAGAGGGTTAGGCCGTCCTGATCTGCCAGGTGGCATGGTGGCATACTTGGCACGGGAGCAATAGCTGAGACACATATCATTATCCATAGTCAGAGAGAGAGAGGAGAGAGAGAGAGAGAGAGAGAGAGAGAGAGAGAGAGAGAGAGAGAGAGAGAGAGAGAGAGAGAGATACATACCTTGGGCCTGATGTGGGCTTTTGAAACCTCAAAGCCCATGCCTAGTAACACACTTTCTCCGACTAGACCACACCTTCTAATCCTTCCCAAACAATTCCATTAACTAGAGACCAAGCATCTCAAACAACTGGGCTCTTGGGACATTCTCATTCAAACCACCATCCTCCTTTGTCAAAAAACAAGTGGGCATAGCTTTGCCATTTTATATCTCGGCTCTCTGTTCTATTGCCGTGGTCTGTCTATTTTTTTATGCCAGCACCAAGCTGTCTTTATTATTGTAACTCCATGTGTTACATTTGAGGTCGGGTATTGTAATATTTCAACCATTATTTCTGTTCCTTAGGATTGCTTTGGCTGTTTGCGTTTTGTGGTTCTATATGAATTCTTGTATTGTTTCCCCTATACCTGTGAAATGTGACATGGGAGTTTTGATAAATTTTCAATTTAAATCTGTTTAACACTGGTTTTGGTAATATAGACATGTGCACAATATTAACTATTCCTGCCCAGGTGCATGAAATTGGTTTTCCATCATTTAGATCTTCTGTGGTTTATATTTTCAATATATTAAATTTTTTCTTGTCAAAGTCTTTCAGTTCCTTAGTTAGATATTTCCCAAAGTACTTAATTTTGGGGGGAATATTTTTAATGAAAAAAATTCCATGCAGCTGTGCATGGTGCCACATGCCCATAATCCCAGCACTCAGGAAGGCAGAGGCAGGTGGAACTTTGTGAGTTCAAGGAAAGCCTGGTATACAAAGGAAGTCCTGGACAGCCAAGGCTACACGGAGAAACCTTGCCTCTAACAAAGAATGAAAAAGAAAGAGAGAAAAAATTCTCTCCACCCACCAAAATCCATGCCCTTTCTCCTCCTCTCTAGAAAACAGGTACCAAAACAAACAAACAAACAAACAAACAAACAAACCATAAACCCTCCCATAAGAAACACACACACACATTCCATAAAAAAACAAAACTGGAAACGTATTATACCAGCAAAAGGCCATCAAAACAAAATGTCCAAACAAAGCATATGAGTCAAAAGTTCTAAAATAGCAACATTTGTTTTTTATTGGCCTTCTGCTGGGCATGGGGCCTGCGCTTACATGTGCTTAATACACTCAGTAAGTTTTCCCCATTTTTCCTTTGCAAGTGCTTGTCAATTGGACATATTTTCTTGGTTAAGGATCGTGGCTTGTGTCCACTTCCCCTCCCAGTGCTGGGATCCTGTCTGAATTGAACCTGTGCAGGCCCTGGGCACAATGCCATAGCATCTGAGTTCCTGTGTGTGTTGTTCCTGTTGTGTGTGGAAGATACGGTAACCTTGGTGTCTTCCATCCCCTCTGGCTCTTACAATATTTCTACCTCCTTTTCCACATAATTTCCTGACCCCTGAGGTGAGGGGTTTGAGGAAGACATTCCTAAGGACGAGTGTTCCAAGGTCTCCACTCTCTGTGCATTGCCCAGTTGTGGGTCTCTGTGTTCGTTCCCATCTTACTGTAGGAGGAAGCTTCTCTGATGATGGATGAACGAGGCACTGATCTATGGGTAATGGAAGCTCTTCCAGAGTCATGGTGATTTGTGGGGAAGCTATTTTTAATAGAATATTTTCCTAACTTTTTTTTTTTTTTTTTGAGAATAGCTAATTAGTATAGATGGAAGGTAGTTTGTTGTTGTTTTTAAAATACATACTGATTCTGTATCTTGCAACAGCATTACTGCAAAGGTTTATTATAGGGTCCAAGAATTTTCTAGTAGACTCAATAGTATTTCTTAAGTAAAGAACCATGTCCTCTGTAGAGAGGGATACCTTGAGTCCTCGCCTTCCTGTTGTTGTCCCTTGGTGCATTTCCCTTATCTAATTGCTGTGACTAAGACTTTGAGCTACATATCAATAAGACAGAGGAGAGTGGATGAATAGCTTTGTATCATTTTTGATTTTAGAGAAATGTTCTCAATTTCTCTCTATTTAACATAATCTTGGGTGCAGGTCTGTAGCCTTTATTATTTTGAGGTACATTCTATCTATATCTCCCATATCCAGAAATTTTATCACAGAGGCATGTTGAACTTTGTCAAATTCCCTCTTAGCATCAATTGAAATAATTGTGTGGTTTTTGTCCTTGGGGTTATTTTATGGTGTGTTACATTTATTGACTTACGTGTGTTAAGCCAATCTTGCCTGGGATATAATCTTCTTTGTGTGTTTCTGAATTCTTGATGTGTTCATCAAAGAAATTGGTCTGGACCCAAAGCCTGCATCTGCCGGGGAAATGAGTGGACGGACTGAGATGGATCCACTCTCTCCTGCTCCCCCAGATGCAATCCGCCAGTTTCACTCCAGCTCTGTAGCAGAAAGCCAGCCGTGGTCTGTCTTCCTTTCCTCTCCGACTCCACCCCGAGCAGATCACAAAAATCTCCCCCTAGCCTTCTGTCCACCAACTCATTCCATTATCCCAGTCTCCTACGCCAGCTGGCATTCCCCGAGAACACATCTTCTGAGCAGGCCAGGCAGACAGGTAAGGCAAGTAAAGACCTTTACCATCCTCCACATTCAAATCCAATCCTCCAGTCTCATTCCTAGCTCTGCAACAGACTATCAACTGCAGCTTCCTTGCCCCTCTGCCCGCATCTCCTGTAGATCCCACAGACCATCCCCTCCTAACCCCGCCCACTCCTTGCTCTGTATCGCGCCGGCACTGCGCCTCCAGCTCCAGCAGGCAACCCTGTTAACTCATAGGCCCCTCCTGCTAGGAAACCAGGTAGGCTGACTACCGGTCTTTTCTCCCTGTTCCCCAAATCCAGTCCCCCACGCTCATCCCCAGCTCTGCAGCAGAACATTTATGGCAGTCTGCCCTGACCGTCTGTCCCCATCTTCTGTGGATCCCAAAGATCTTTCCCTTCTAACCTCCTTCCCCCACTTGTTGCTTTGTCCCAGACCGCAACCCCAGCAGGCAGCCCCTGCTAACTCAAGGGATGGGATGCACTGGTCAGGGAAATAGACTGATAGCAGATCTCCACCCCTTGATCCAATCCTCCTAGTCTCTCCCCTGCTCTATAATAGAAAACCTAATGCAGTCTCCTTTTCCTTCTGATGCGTCCCCAGTGGATCACAAACAACTTCTCACCCAACCTTTCTTCCTAATTCATACCAGTAATCCCACCCACAACATCAGCAGGCACTCCTTTTGAACACAGCACTGGAGCAGGCCAGGAAAAAAGGCAAACAGCCATCATCATTTCATTTACATCTCCGAAAATCCAGAGAGGAAATGAAAATCAAGGAACAAAAAAGCCATACAACAAAGACAAATCCAGAAACCAGCCACTAGACCTATAATCATCTTAAATCCAGCTGCCTAGATACCAGCTTTAAAAAGACAACCAATAACAGTCAGGGCAATATGTTTCCACTAGAGCCCCACTGTCTAACCAAAACAGGCCCTGTTTATTCCAACTGTATGAAGATGATAGAGGTCCGTAAGGAGGAAATGAATAAATCCCTTTAAAAATAAGGAAAACACAAACATCTGGGGGGAAATGAATAAATCCCTTAAAGAAACCCAAGAAAGCACAAACAGTGGAAGGAAAGAAATAAAATTGCTCAAGACCCAAAATTGGAAGTAGAATCAATAAAGAAAACACAAACTGAGAGAATCCTGGAAATGAAAAAAAATTAGGAATTTGAATCGGAACCACAGAGCAAGCTTCACCAACAGATTACAAGGAATAAAACCAAAGAATCTTGGGCACTGAAGAAATGATAGAAGAAATGGATACATCCATCAGTGAAAATATTAAATGTAAAAAATAACCTGTCAAAAATCTGGGAAACTATGAAAAAAACCAAACCTATAAATAATAGGATATGAATAACAGGAAGGAGAAGAATCCCAACTCAAAGTCCCAGAAAATATTTCTTTTTTTTTAATTTTATTTTTATTGTTTATTTTCCCCAGAAAATATTTTCAACAAAATCATAGAAGAAAATTTTCCTAACCTAAAGATGCCTGTAAAGATACAAGAAGTATACACAACACCAAATAGAGTGGACTAAAAAAAACAAAACAAAACAAAAAAACACAAAAAAAACAAAAAACAAAACCCTAACCAAATAATACTCAAAACACTAAATATACAGACAAAGAAATAATATTAAAAGGCACAAAGGGAGGGCTGGTGAGATGGCTCAGAGGTTAAGGGCACTGACTACTCTTCCAGAGGCCCTGAGTTCAGGTCCCAGCAACCACATGGTAGCTCACAACCATCTATAATGAGATCTGGTGCCCTCTCCTGGGCCTGCAGGTGTACATGCCAGCAGAACACTGTATACACAATAAATAAATAAATCTTATAAAAAAAAAAGCTACAAGGGAAAAAAAGATCAAGTAACATATAAAGAAAGACCTATTAGAATTACACCTGACTTCTCAATAGAGACTCTAAAAGCCAGAAGGGTATTAACAGAAGAGTTGTAAACTCTTAATAAGCTGCTATGTCAATTTTAATATCTAACAAAACAGACCTCAGCCAAATCTAATCAAAAGAGATGGGGAAGGACACCTCATACTCATCAAATGAAAAATTAGCCAAGATGACATTTGAATTCTTAGCACCTATGCTCCAAACAAATATCCAAATTTAAACAGACCTATAGCTTCTAGTGAAATAGAAGCAGTCATTAAAAATCTCCCTATCTTACCCCAAGTCAAATTGTTTTAGCACAGAATTATACCAGACTTTTAAAATAGAGTTAATGCCAATACTCCTCAAATGATTGCACAAAATAAAAACAGAAGCAACATTGCTCAATCCATTCTATGAGGCCACAGTTACCCGTGGCACTTTGTGGTAACACACAAAGACTCAACAAAAAAAAGGAAATTATAGACCAATATCCCCTATGAACATAGATGTAAAAATATTCAATATTTACAAACCAACTCTAAGAACATTTCAAAAAAGATCACCAAGATCAAGTAGGCTCCATTCCAGAGATGCAAGGATGGTTCAATATACAGAAATCAGTAAATGTCATCTACCATACAAACAAAGTAAATGAAAAAAATCACATGATCATCTCATTAGGTGCTGAAAAAGTCCTTGACAAAATTCAATACCTCTTTATGATATGGGAATATACATAAATGACCCTGAAAATTCTACCAGAAAGCTCCTATAGCTGATAAACACTTTCAGCAAAGTACTTTGAGTTGGGTTTTGATGTAGTTATGCCTTCTGCACTGGGGATTGTATTACACTAGGAAACTGTTTTCCAAATTTTACTGTGTGGAAATAAACTGGCATATATGTGTTCAGTATAATATGACGAGAAAAAACAAGCATGTAAATATGCAGGGATAAGAAAGGACAAAATGCATTGTAACGAACACGAGTTATGAAAGTATGTAAAGTTGAGTGTTTCTCTAGTTCTGCTGCTGTCAGAGTATTTGCTTTGGGTTGAAGATAAGAGCATAAAGTAATTCAGCAGTGAAACTGCAAATTTTAATGTGTAGTTCCTCATCTTCTGTTCCTGTAGCCTCTTCTAGGATCACCTTTGCTTGTAATGAGTGTGAGCATTTGCTCCCTTATCACATACGCAGTATGACTGTCTCTCTAAACAAGAAAAACTAACTATGCCCAAGTAATATCTTCTGGAAGGGTATGTTGCTAACTAACATTCTGGAATTAAAGCCAGAAACACAATTACTATTGTGTCTCTTTTGTTATAAGGCCAGTCTCCAACTGGAGATTGACTTTCCTGGTAACATTGGAAATCAGACTCCATCTGCTGGTAGCATATTAAAACAGGAACATTTTTGAAATGCATCTTCCTTCAAAGAAAAAATAAAATCGTGTGTAACTTTTTGCTTAAAATTTTCCTTAATATCATGGGCATGATTATCTTTAATTTTATATATTATAGAACTAATAGTTAAAAACTGCAACATCGTTAGTTTAGTTTATGACATTTACAGTTACTCTACTGGGTGTAAAAAGTAGTTCAGCCAGGAGTAGATAGGTAGGTAGGTAGATGATAGATAGATGATAGGCAGACAATAGGTGGGTAGGTTGGTAGGTAGATAGTTCCTTTAAAAAAATTTTAAAGACAAAAGGCAGACTTTTAAAATATGGTCAAAGTTCATAATTTAATCTACAGAAAAATCTAAATAATTTAAGCTACAGAATAATCTAAATAATTTAATCTACATAATCTACAGAATGCAGGCTATTCATCCTGGGTTTGTTTAATTTTTATATAAAGGAAACCAGGCTAAACTTCACAGCAAGGGCAGTACAGCAAAACCTAACTGGAGATGGAAAGCTCTGCAGGGGCAGGCCCCGCACAGCTCAGGGCTAATGGTGCGAGTGCCTTGATTATGGTTGACAAACTTAAATAAACAAGCAGCTCCATCTTGCACCAGTGTACCAGGGCCACTAATGAACCCAATTCCATGTCCTAAAGAATTCACTGAATGAACATCATTAGAAGATTTAAAAATTTTTACAAATAATTCTGACTGTGGCTTTGAGAAATTGAATGTAAAAACATTAAAAAGGAAGAAAAGGGTAGAAAAAAACAATGTTTTTTAAAAGAATTTATAAACACAAACAATATTTTCACATTTTATAATTTTTTACGTGTATATGGTGGGCAATGTGCTGTTTCGTGGGTGATTGAGTCAGGTTTGAACTTCATGTCAAAAATGAGAAATTAATTGTAAGGAATATATTTTTCTCCTAAGTTTATTTCTATTAGTTCTCTTAAGTTATGTTAAGGGGCAGGAATGTAGTAATAGAATATCCATCTAGAATGTATAAGGCCTTGGGTTTGATCTCCAGCACTGGGCCAAATAATCAAGCAAACAAAATTGACTGTCTTAGAGAAATAATGTACATAAAGTAACTTCCTGGGCTTTTAGTAAATTAGACACTTACTGCTTGTGTGATTTGGGCATCTTACTTAACCACAATAATTCAAAATGTCCTGTCTTTTGAGTAGTAAAATGACTTGAGATGCGGGGCTGGGTGCACTGCAAATCTTGAGGTCTCAATGACTGGTAGGTATTTATAAACAACTACTATATGTTTATTTTCCTGTGTATGTCATTTAAGAGTGCGACTCTTGCTTAACCTGTGTTTAGCTACCTATGCTTTCTTCCCACCTCTGCGATAAGAGACATATATAAATTCTTGAAGCTCACCCATTTATTCCTCAGCTCCTATTTGTGTTTGATTATGTGGTGCGCTAATTATGCAAAGATGGGTATCCCAGAGTCCTGTCTTGGATACTTTACAGTTTTCTACCATGAAAACATTCTCAAAGTTAGGTAATAAGACTGGCTTTCGTGCTTTCTCATGACTGACCAAGTAACCTTTTCTTTTCTTATAAATCGCAGTCTGCTAAGCAGCACCAGCAGTAAGAACCATTTAGAGAGGAGCTGGCTGCTTTTCATGCTGGACAGACGCAATATGAAAGCACTGAATTGTTGACTTAACATATTGCTTAGTGGAACAGCTGACTAAGCTGCCTCAGGAAGGAGATGGCGCCATGGAGAACTCCAGCGCGCATGTCTGTTGTTAGGTCTGGTGATAGGAGGCGAAATTATAGGCATCGCTAGGAAGCAGCCGCATGACATGGAGGTTTCTAAGTTCAACTAAACTTGTTTAATTGAAAAATTTGCTAAAGCGAACTTGCTTATTTAAATTTAGTCTTAAGGTCATGAAAATATTTGTTGAAGCCACTTCTTTTGTTTAGAGACCATGCTTCGTTTACAGAGAAAAAAAAGTAAATTCCATACAAAATTCACTCAAAATGTAAATTTATATGTCTCAAAATTCTAATATTAGTAGTGACTTTTATGCTTTTGGAAAGTTTCAGAAGCACTTACTGTTGTTTAAGAGCAATTTTGATCAATGTTAAAATGTAACATGCCACGTTAAAGCAGAGATCCTCTGCCCTAAATAGCATCCCCACCTTACTTTGCATTTATTCAAAATGCACTTGCAACACACATCTCAGTCAAAAGACCAACAATCCTAGTGGGAAGGAATTCTTCAAGGTACTAAAGAAATGACTTTAAAATTTTGATGCAAAATTTGACAAATGATAAGAATAGGCAAATCTCAGGAAAGGAAAGTCAAACAGTGAAAAGGATGTAGATTAAAACACATACTTTTTTTTTTTTTTAATCTGGTAGGCTGCAAACATTACTAGGGAAGCAAACCCAGTTCTAGTGAGAGCATATGGAAAGACCTCTGTCTATGTTGCTGATAAAATGCAGACTTCTATATACTAGTTAAGAAAGAAACTTATAAAATCCAACCAGTTAACTGTGTGAAGTTCACTGGGATGTATAGACTTTGGGTCTGGTTTATTTCGCTGTTTTTTTTTTTTTTTTACTTGAAAGTTCCTTATACGTTTTTAAGACGTATACTCTTGAACCTGAACCTAGAAATTATTATCTTATTATGCTAATTAAAATGTAAAGTTGACATGCAAAGCAATGGGCTTTAGTATGGCACTTTTATACTTCTTTTTGTTTATTTGTTTTGTTTCAAGCCCTGGTCATCCTGGAACTGGCTCTGTAAGCCAAGCTGGCCTCAAACTCCAGTGATCCCTCTGCCTCTGCCCCCTCCCCACCCCCTAGCGCAGCTCTTATTTATGCCTGTCACTCACTCTTCTTCTCTCCCCTCTTTATGGTCTCCCCCCTTCCCCAGACAGTCTTTGACATCTGCTTTGACATCACAGGGATTCCATCCACTATCTTTACTCTCTCTCTCTTTCTCCCCCTCTTAAAGATTTCACCCATGACAGAAAATATGCAATGTTTGTCTTTCTGAGTGTGGTTTATTTCACTTAACATAATCTTCTTCAATTCCACTTCCCCATAAATTTCATGATTTCTTTATAACTGAAGGAGATTCCACTGAGTATGTACTACAGTGCTTTTTATTCTTTCATGTATTGATGGAGATCTAGTCTCCTTCCATTTTTCAGTTGTAACAAGAACAGTGACAAACACAGATGTGCAAGTGTTTCTGTGGCATCTTGACTAAGTGCCCTTCATGTACTCAAGAGTGGAATAGCAGGGTCATATGGCAATTCTATTTTTAGGGTTTTTTTTGTTTGTTTGTTTGTTTGTTTTGCTTTGTTTTGTTTTTAGGGCCCTCGATGTTAACTTCCATGGTAGCTGCAAAAGCTTATATATTAAATTGTATATCTTAAAATGTCTGGATTTTCACTTTCCCTTTGAATATTTTTCTTTGCTGTATTCCAAAAATAAGGGGACAAATTAGATCAACCCCACAGCTGCTTACTGAGTAGTCTTAATGGGCAGGAAACTTCATAATCTGAAAGTGTTGTCCTCAACATAAAGAAATTTATATTCATTTACTTGACAAATTCTTTTCTCCAAGATTTAGTAATAATTTATCATCTTTTTGTTACATACATTTTCCATTTTAATATGAATAAAGTAAAGTAAATTCACATTATGGCATACTGTCGTGTGTTAGCTTTGTGACTTTGGAGTACAAATACTGTGGCGTCTCTTATGTGGGAATACAGAAGAGATGCAGAGAATACAGACAGGTTGGCATTTCCTAGGCAATATGGGACAGAGAGGCAAAAGAACAAGATACAAGGAATGCTAAGATCATGGTCTCTAAGTAACTAGAATTTTCCTTTGTGCTGTATTTCTGTGACACAGTGGTCATTTAAGCAAGAAAGGGAGCCTTGAGAACGATGTCAGTCACTCAAACATTTGTTTAATCCTGTTTATTACATTCTCTTTCAAGTAGAGGAAAATTCAGTTCAGAAGTTGTAAATACCAGAAAGGGTAAAAAGCACTGAGTGAGCAGCCACAGAAGAAGCATAAATAAACCAAAAGTGTTCTAGAGATTTTAGATAATCTTTGGTAATCAATTTGTGTTCAGTAAAACTTCACACTGATACATTTTAATATAAAATTGGTAATAAATTAAATTACACTGTAGGAAATATTAGAGAATGTTTCATATATCAGTTGATACACAAAGGAAACAGTAAAGCTGATATTCATGGACTGATGAGACGACTCAGTGAGTAAAGGTGCTTGGCACCAAACCTGATAACCTGAGTTGAACTCTGGAACTCACGTGATAAAAGGAGAGACTCAACACCTGCAAGTCCTCCTATGATTGCCAAAAATACCTCCATAAATAAATAAATGTAATAATTAAAAATGTAAATAATTTAATTTATGTTAAAATAAATATTCACATTTATTCCCCTTTGAACATTGTATAAATTACCTTATTGTAGAATGTCCTCTGAATTGATTTATCACTTTATTTCTTGTCCAGGCTCAAATTTCTGGAATAGGTTTTATCTATTGCCAGTGCTTTCATTATGCAAAACTCTTTGATATTCACTTAAGAGAATTAAAAATGATCCATTCACTTACTTGAATTCCAAGAGGTTCATTTCATGCTGATAATCTCCCTGGACCATCTTTAAGTTTGATGTGTGCTCAGATGTAGATGCCTCTATCTTTCCTAAGAGCTGCATTACCTAATGGAAGTACAAGATGTTTGTGTGTGAGAGCAAAACCACCAGCACTTATGAACTTATATGTTCTTTCTGAAGAATTCCAGAGCTTGCCTGCATTAGAAACTATTCACTTGCCACAAGACCAGGTAGGCTGCCCACAGACCTTCCCCCATACTTGCTATTGCCACAGACCCAGTTCTCAGAGTGGCCTCTAGTGATGTACGCTCCACCATACCTCCTGTGGGTCCCACAAATTATTCCCTCTGCCCTTCCCACCTTATCATTGTGTCCCAGCATCCTCTGATCAACCACAGGCCACATCTGCCAGAAAAACAGGCAGGCTATCTTCAGACCTTACTCATTCCTGTTACTCAAGACACAATTCTCATGGTCACCTCTAGCACTGGAACAGAGCATCAGGGGCAGCTCTCCATTCCCTGTCTATGCCTCTTGTAGATCCCTCAATAATTTTCTCATTGCCTCCTCTTCCCACAGCCTCCAACACCAGCAAGCATTTCACCCCCCACTCCCTCCCCTGTGAACAAACCAGGCTAGCGGAAAAGGAAAACAGGCAGCACTCATCCAACACTCTCTGAAAATCTAGAGAGGATTCAGAAACCAAGAAATAAAACTCTCACCCAAAAAAGACAGAGACATCAACACCTAGACCTATAATCACCTCAAACCCAGATGCCTAGACACTAGCATAAAAACACAATAAATGACAGCCAGCGCAGTATGCCTCCACCAGAGTCTAGCTGTCCCACCAGGCCCTGAATAGTCTAACATAGCTGAAGCATAAGACAATAACAATCAAACCATCTTTATGAAGATGATATATATCCTTAATTAGGAAAATTAATAAATCCCTAAAGGAATTCAGGAAAACACAACAAACAATTGGAGGAAATAAAAAAAATCTATTTACAAAAAAGCAAGCAAACAAGCCAACAAACAAAAAACATACAGCAGAGGGAAACAAAAATGTTCAAGACCTGAAAATGGATATAGAAGTAATAAAGAAAACAAAAACTAAGGGAATCCAGAAAATGAAAATTTTTAGGAGTTTGAGCAGGAACCACGGAGGCAAAGCTTTACCAGAACAATACAAGAGATGGAAGAGATAATCTCAGGCATTAAAGATGTGATGATAGGAATGGATATGTCCATTAAAGAAAATATTAATCTAAAATAATTCTGAACCCCCCAATCCAGAAAATCTGGAAAACTATGAAAAAATGAACTACAAATAATAGAAATAGAGGAAGGAGAATAATCTAAGCTCAATAGAAAACATTTTCAATAAAATCATAAAAGAAAAATTTCCTTACTGAAAGGCAATGCCTATAAAGATACAAGAAGCATACACAACACCAAATGGATTGGACTAAAAAGAAAGTCTCATTATCACATAATAATCAAAACTCTAAACATACAGAACAAAGAAAGAATATTAAAAACTGCAAGGGAAAAAGATCAAATAACATATAAAGACAGACTTATTAGAATTGCATCTGACTTCCCAATAGAAACTCTAAAAGCCAGAAGAGTGTTGACAGAAGAGTTGCCGACTCTAAGAGACCACAAATGGGAGCCTAGACTACTATACCCAGCAAAACTTTCAATCACCATAAATGGGGGAAATGGGAAATTACGTAATAAAATCAGATTTAAACAACATATATCTACAAGTCCAGTCCTACAAAAGGTGCTATAAGAAACAAAACAAAACAAAACAAAACAAAACAAAAAAACAAGATTAGCTACACCCATGAAAACACAGGGAAACACCCACTCACACCACCAACACCACAACCACCACCGACAAAATAACAGAAATCAACAATAGCTATTTATTGATAGCTCTCAATATCAATGCTTCAATTCCTCAACAACAAGACACAGAAGAACAGAATGAATACAAAACAGGATCCATCCTTCTTCTGCACACAAGAAACACACCTTGCTGGGCGGTGGTGGTGCATACATTTAATCCCAGCACTTGGGCAGCAGAGATAGGCAAATCTGTGAGTTTCAGGCCAGCCTGGTCTACAGAGCAAGTTCCAGGACAGCCAAGACTATATAGAGAAACCCTGTCTCAAAGAATGACAGAGAGAGAGAGAGAGAGAGAGAGAGAGAGAGAGAGAGAGAGAGAGAGAGAAACACACCTCAATGTCAAGGATAAAGAATACACATTACCTCAGGTAAAGGATTAGAAAAAGATATCTCAAGTAAATGGAGCCAAGGATGTAAGCTAGTACAGCCATTTTAATATATAATAAAGTAGACTTCAAGCCAAAATTATTCAAAAAAGACGGAGAAGGGCATTACGACGTAGTCATCAAAGGAAAAATCCACCACTTGGGGCAGATGAACCAGGGAATGGGTTGGGATGGGAGCAGGAGGGATGGTAAAATGGAGGATTATAATGTGTGGAGAGACAGCTGAAACTGGAGATGGGTGGCATTAGGAAGATGGTATGGAAACTTAGTGCAGCATAAACCATGAACTCTATAAGGGTGACCCTAGAGAGGACTCCTAGTAAGACAGGATATGGAGTCAGAACTGATCATCTTTTTTTTTTTTTTTTTTTTTTTTGGCCAGGCAAGGCTTCCAGTGGTGGGACTAGGTTGAGTTGTTGGGTTGTTGGCCCAGGAGATCCTATGGAGATCCCTAAACAACCCAGGATAAAGCTAGGACAGAAGGTCACTCTCAGAAAACTGACAGTGGGTACCCATTGCTGAGGACATGCTGGTACAAGCTTGGGGCATTCACCCCTGCGTTCTAGTCTGTTAGTAATGAGAAGGTATTCTGTAGGCCATGGAAAGAGAAAACAAACCTAGACACCAACCCAGCCACAACCTGTCCTGAATACAAGATACACTGCATACAAGATGCAGTAGTGGCACAGAACTTTTGGGAGTGACCAATTAATATTTAGTTTAGCTGGATGCCCACACGATGAGAAGGAGCTCATGCCCTACAGTGCCTGGATGGCGAGGAACTGGAGACTTGATAGACCAGGGACCTAGGGTAGAATCAAACACAACTAGCCAAACAAAAAAAAAAAAAAAAAACAAAAAAAACCTCAATGAAATATTCTGCTACACTCATCAGTGCCTTGTCCATCATCAGAGAAGCTACAGCAGCAGATGGCAGCAGGAAAGACTGTAGGATTAAGAGGGGATTGAGGACACTAGGAGAACATGGCCCACAAAGTCAACAAAGCAGGGCTTATATGGGCCAGAGAGACTGAAGCGTCAAGCATGGGACCTACATGGGTCTGCACCAGGTCCTCTGTGTATGTTATGGCTGTTGGCTTTGTGGTTTTGTGGGACTCCTAACAGTGGGAGCAGGTGTGTGGCTCTGACTCTTTGCCTGCTCTTGAAACTCTTTTCCTCCTATTGGGTTTCCTTGTCCAGCCTTGGTATGAGGACTTTCACCATGCCATATTGTGTCTTGTTTTGTCCTGTTTGGCTGTTGCCTCTTGGAGATGTGCTCTTTTCTGAAGAGAAAATGGAAGGGGAATGGATCCTGGGGAAAGAGGAGGTGGGGGGAACTAGGACGAAGATACAGAGAAGAATCTGTACTTGGCATGTATTGTATGAGAGAAGAATCTATTTTCAATTAAAAAAAAAAGATTCAAAATGACAGTTATAGCGTTCTCATGAAAACAGTAATAGGAAGTAGTCCACTTCATTGTCCTTATGTTTGTAACGTTCGGTAGGTAATAGGCAATCTGGTGATACTGCAAAGACGTACTATTGACATCACTTCATTAATCAGTTTTATTATTTCTTCATTTTCTTTCTTCCTAGTCACAGTCTGTCCTTCCCCCATTATATCCTCAGCCTAATGGCCAACGCTAAAAGCTCAGATACCTAATTGGTAATGTGTTAAGCGCTCAGACACTTATTGCAGAGACATTTGCATACAGTCAGACTCCAAGGGAAACACACATGGTGGGCATGAGATTTGACCTCTATAATTTCCAGATAGTGTTCTAACTTGATCACAAGGAAATAACTTGTGACATAAGGGATGGGAAAGAAGAAGTTCCAGAAGCTTTGGGGGGAAATTCCTTTAGACACAAGAGCTGGATTTAAAACAAACACCTGACAACAACACGCACGAGCCTAAACAAATCCCAGAGAACGAATTAGCCACGGCTCCCACTGTAGATGGATGCTAAGGACCAGCATCTTCCAATCAGTTATTGCCTTAGCAATGGAAGAGGTGAAAAGGGGCATGGGGGGGGTGAGATTCAGGTCCTCTGGAAGAGCAACGAGGACTCTTAACCAGCGAGTCACTTCTCCAGGCCTAATAATTTATTTCTAAATGACTTATTTGTTCTTTACTAGTCAAATAAGTAAAGTGCAAATGATTACAGCAAGATACGAAAAATACAAATTTTATTCAGATGTGTGTAACAGCCCATGACACTGGCAAACTTTCTCAGCACCAGTGAATATCTGCAAGTCAGCCCTGCGACCTGAAGGGAATTTCAAATGGCTCCCAATTCAAGAAGAAAAGCGTAGGCTACACGTGTGTACTGTGCTAGGTGGAAATTAATATGCAGAGCCATAGTCCAGCCACTTGCGTGCAGAAATAGAGTTTCACGTGCCTCGGACAACTACTGCAAGGGGCAAACCTGGTCCTTAGCCTTGACTACTTAATAGGCACCAGCCAAGGACAATACAGGTGGTAAACTTTAAAACCCCTACCCAGATCTAGCCAATGGTCAGAACATTCTCCACAGTTGAGTGGAGAGTGGGGTATGACTTTCTCACGTACACTGGTGCCTCACATTTGACCATGTCCCCTGGAGGGGGAGACCTGGTGGCACTCAGAGGAAGGACAGCAGGTTACCAAGAAGAGACTTGATACCCTATGAGCATATACAGGGGGAGGTAATCCCCCTCAGGAACAGTCATAGGGGAGGGGAATAATGGGAAAATGGGAGGGAGGGAAGAATGGGAGGATACAAGGGATGAGATAACCATTGAGATGTAACAAGAATAAATTAATAAAAAAAATAAAAATAAATAAAAATAAAACCAGTAGCATTCAGAGTCCCCTGAGCACCCTTCCCACATGCGGTCCCAGCTGTCTCTGAGCACCATGCCTCACAGGTACAGTTTCACTCAGAGAACTTGATGACTCCCAAGGCATCCCATTGAGTCCTTCCTCCCCTGTTTATGTCACAGGAATCAGGTTTCTATTCCCCTGCCTTATCCAGCGCTCCCCCCACTATTCCTCCCAGACATCCCCTCAGTGAGTCTCTTGCTCATCTGATTCCTTCACTGTATTTGCTTCTCTTGGGTCTGGACTAATACAAGTATCAGCAAGAAAGCCCCTCTGCAAGCAGCTTACCTGGAAAATGAGAGTGTCACACAGTGACAGGACACGGACAAATCTACAGTCAAGGAACAACTTGCGGGTAGCTCCTTATCAGTGGGCAGAAAGGGCCAATCAGAAAGCCCAGGCAACAGGCAGGTCCAGTGAAGAAACTGAGCTTAAGATGCAGGTCTGAGGATTTGTGTGCTTCTTGTAAAAGATCTAACCTACCACAGGGTTTGCATAGACAGGTAACATTACCAACGACACTAATGTTGGGCCTTCAATAATAACAGCTTCCATGGGAGCTGCTTTTGTGAATAACCCTGATCTCTACAGTGTAGAAAGCAGACAGAAAGTAAGCAAATGTCAGCAAGGGATGGAAGCGGCCGATTCTCACAGTGGACACAGAAGGGCACTCACTAAATATTTGTTGGTTCAACTGACTGAGCTCATAATGCATATGAATGAGCTTCAGATTAAATCCGTTGAGGTAAAGGGTTCTCTTTTTTGAGTAGGCCTTTTGAGGAGCTATCAAAAGGTACTGCTGGCAGTAACTTACAATGTCCAACAAATCCTGTTTTTTTTTTTTTGTTTGTTTGTTGTTGTTGTTGTTGTTGTTGTTTTCAGTTACCTTCACATCCAAGTTCTTGGAAATGGTTTCTATGGCAGAAACGAGTTCTTGAACTGACTTCTCAACCTGCCGGCACTCATGCCTGATGAACTGGATGTCCCCGGAAAGCTTCACAATGCTTGAATCACATCTAGAGTCAGGATGGAAATGTGTGTGAGGTCAGCAGGCTCCCAGACTGTAAACTACAGCCGGAGCTGGGCGTTTACTTGATGCCAAATTTCTCCAGGTCTCTGAGTAGCATGTTGGCAGATGTGGGGGCACGCAGAAACGGAGAGAACCTAGTTTAGTCACACTGGCCCAGTCACAGTGCTGAGATACTGTTGGGAAAACTACAGTGACTGGGGAAAATCTTTCCTTTCCTTTCCTTTTCCTTCCTTCCTTCCTTCCTTCCTTCCTTCCTTCCTTCCTTCCTTCCTTCTCTCCTTGCTTCCTCCCTTCCTTTCTTTTTAAACAAAGTCTCACTGTGTACTTCTGGCTGGCCTGGAACTTGCTATGTAGACCAGGTTGTCCCTGAACTCACAGAGATGTACGTGCTTGGTCTCATCAGTGCTGAAATTAAAGGAATGCACCACAGTGCCTGGCTAAGCTAAGTGATTTTTATAGGTTTTAGTGTTTGGGTAATATGCTCAGTTGCCTATTGTTTAGGCAATTCTGATTTCTCTGTCACATTCTAAATCCACGTTTTTCTCTCAACCCCCAGCTGCCAGTTTTCTTTTGGCTAGGAAAAAAAGTCTCAGTCAAACAAAATGTTCTACTCTATCTTCAAAAAACAATGTCCGGTTCTCCTAGCATCTAACAAAACTTCTCTTCCTGGACTGGCCTCAGATTGGTGTTGCCCCGTAGGAAAAAGGCAGTTCATATTGCCACCTGAGTGAACACTGGTCCTTAGTGCTGAGTGTTTTAGGGAAGGAAGCCTGGTGAGAGAGAGAGAGAATGGCAGGGAAGAAAACACAGAACCACCTGCCCCTCTACTGTTTCGCAAGCCTGTCTTGGAGAAGCTACCTGCTGCATTAACAATCAGTTTCAGCTGTTGCTCATGCCGGAAGAAATGGAGGACAGAGCAGTAAGAACCTGGCAAGGCTCAACGCTCAGAGCTTTCCTGGACAGTTGTTCTGTAAAAACAACTGTTTTTAATTGCTATCAAATAATAGCTACTTACTAGGAACCATTTCTGTCACACCAAATAACATAAATGTTAGGATTACTAATATACATATATATATATATATATATATATATTATTTTTTTAAGACAGGGTTTCCCTGTGTAGCTTTGGTTGCCCTGGACTCACTTTGTAGACCAGGCTGGCCTTGAACTCACAGAGATCCGCCTGCCTCTGCCTCCTGAGTGCTGGGATTACAGGCGTGCGCCACCACACCCGGCAATTACTAATATTTTGTAAGCTCCAGGACTAAATTTTTTTTCTGATAACTCCTCTGGAACCAAAGGTGAATTAAGATAGTGATCTCTTCCTAGCATTCTGTGAAGGGAGGGTGTAGGCGTGAGGTTACTGTGTAATTCAAATGGCGATTTCTGTACCCTCCATCCCCCATTTCTGGTTGGAGTCCTTGTTCTGAGAACTACTGCCTCTCTCTATGTTGTGTTAATACTACTCCCCAGTTATCCTCTGATATGCCAATAAAGCAACTGACAACCAATCACTGAGCAGGGAAGAGAATAGGGCTGGACTTCCTGCCAGCCAGGGGAGGAGGAATAAGAGGAGGCAGTAGGGGATTCAGGCAGGGATTGAGCCGCCAGAGAGGTCCAAGAGATATTAGAAGGAGCTGGAGCATGAAAACTACAAATTGCAAGTATCTCTGGGATGCATGCTGGGAGGAAAACACATTAGCTTAGAGGGTTAAGAGTAGATTAATAACTGCTCAGTTCTTGTGCTGTGAAGCCTGTTAAAATAATATAATAGAGTCTCAATTATTTCTGTGATAGCTGCGTTAAGAGAGAAATTGAGAAACAAACATAGTTTTATAAAAATAACTTTAACACGAGGCTGTGGCTGGAAGACAGGAGGCTGTGGGGAGACAAAATTAGGAGTCAGTCAGATCAAGACTGAAACAACATGCTATGCACTTGTGTCACATTCCAAGACTGTTTTACACATTTGTGTATAGAAACCGTGATAGGTGGAATGGAAACTCTGTTGATGATTTATTAGAAGGTCCTTATGTGAATCCACGCTGGGATCACACCACCCCAAGACTAGGCATGAGTTGTTGCTACTTCCTGTCCCCTTCTGCCACCTCTCCCCACTCCCTACCCTCAGGGACAGCTGGCATGCATCTCTTGTCTGTCTTTCCAGCTGGTAGAGTTTGGAGGAAATCACTAATCAGCACCTCTGACAAATCCCACATTACAGTAAAAGTGAGAGTGGTTTTTCTTTTCATTTTAAGTTTTCCATTAGCACTGAGATATCTTGAAGGAGAAATAAGCAACACGTCTCCTCCATTCTGTCCTGTGTAGACAGAAGTACCTTCCACTCAACTTTTATTATCAAAGAACATGATTATTGTATTTAATCACAGATCAACATGATTTATCATTTAAAAAAAAATCCAAGTTGGCCTTTTAGTCCTAGCGAGCCAAACATGACAATGAGCTGGCCAGGTGTAGCTGCTGCTACAGCTTTTGTGTCATGGCCATTCCTGTGTGTGCCCTGTGGACACTCACCTTTCTCTGTTTGGGCTCAAGGTCAATCTATCAGAGGAGAGGATATCAAAGGAAGGCTGTACAACAGTGAGAAATTCACTTCAAAGGAAGCAGTTGCTTTAAAACTACCAGTACATTGTGATGGGGAAGAAGTGAAAACCCAAGGAATCAGAACTTTAATTAAGTATTAAATATTAAAATAAATTATTGAGGCTGATTTATGAAACAGTAAAGTGTTTGCTAAGAATTATGTTAAAATAACTTAATTTCAATTATAACAAAATGCTCATTGGTATTAAAATCACTGCATGTGGAAAGGCAGTAATCAAGATGCCTTGGTTCATCCATTAGTCATTTTTTTTTTTCTGGCAAAAACACAGAAAAGAGGCAGGAGAGGGAGGGAAAGTTTAAGTCTGATGGCTCTAAGCCAGAAATTGGCTCAGATAACCAAATAGATTTCAGAAAATTTCCATAAATATTAGACATTTCAAGGAAAAATAAGACCTTGTCCTGAAGTTATTACTTAAGATTGAGAATAGAGATTCATAAAATATTGGAGACAGTGGAATGTGCTAGCAAGTGCCTGTATGTACAGGTCATTGAGAGGAAGGGGGACATTAGTAGTGTAGTCAGCCTGGATAGTACTGCAGAGCTTTGTCATAAGACAGACAGACAGACAGACAGACAGACACACACACACACACACACACACACACACACACACACACACACAGACACAGACAGAGAGAGAGAGAGAGAGAGAGAGAGGAAAAGAGAGAAAGTGAAAGAGTGGAGGGAGTGGAGAAAGGAAGGAATTCAGTAGTAAAGCCGGTAATTAGCTTGATTCTGTACTAAAAAAATAAAGAGATTTAAAATAAAACATTAAACTGGAGCAAAGGAAAAAGAATATAACATCTTCTGGATGTTATTCTATTGGTCTCTGAATTACTTAAAAATGTATGTGTGTGTGTGTGTGTGTGAGAGAGAGAGAGAGAGAGAGAGAGAGAGAGAGAGAGAGAGAGAGAGAGAGAGAGAGAGAGAGAGAGAGAGAGAGAGATGTGCCAAGGCTCACCTGTGGAGATTCAGAAATCAGAAATCAGTTCTCTCCTTCCACTCTGTGTTTGGGAATTGAACTCAGGTCTCTAGCTTACACTGCAAGCACTGGTACCCCATGAACCTTCTCTTGGGCCCTTGGTTACTTTGAATCCATTTGGTCTTTGCCTTAAGTACAAAATAGAATTTATAAGAAAGAAATAACAGGATTTTAAGTGTCACCAGTATACCATCAAACTGAACCAAATTATATTTCATTCAAAAGGAAGTGTTTGTTGCTTATGTTTTTTGAAAAATATATATTTAAGTAGGGCCATAGGTTCATCCATGTTTATCTTATTATCTTGATTTATAACTCTCCGAAATCTAAAAATACGTTTTCATGTATCTGATATTGGATAGTAAACATGGAATGACATGTAAATGTTGTCTTTATTTACGTGGTCTCTAGTTTTCAGTTAACTTTTCTTTGATGACTTTCTAGCCGTAAGTATTATTTCCTAAACAGAACTGAATTGTCAGAGGAACAGAGTGGTATTTCAGAACTGTTGAGTCTTTCCTAGTGCCACTAGGTTATTTGTGTTGTAGGGCAACATAAGCCCTGAGCTCCTCAGCTGCCTCTGTCCATCCAGCTTCCCCTTGGAGCTCCATGCCCACTCTGCCCATTCTGGATAAGATCCCACAGCCTTCTCAGATGAGAGAGGTTTAGAAACAAGGCACCATCACTTCCTGCTTCTTTCTTCTAGCTGCCTCTCATTCCATAGTTTGATCCTTTGCTGAATAATGGGGAGAGGAGGGCAGGTATTCAACCATACCCCAGACCAAAAATTTGGATATGCTTCCTAAACTTTTTGACATGTATTCCTCTATTCTAGTTAATGTTGATTTGTGTAGTAATTCTATAGATTCTACTTTTCTATGTTTGTCTTCTGCACTGGACATCAATGACTAGTGACTTAGTTTAGGCCCTAGCCACCTCTACCCTGGGTTGCTGCAACAGACCGCCTCTGATCTCTATGCCCTCTTATTTTATACACCACCAATTCAGATTATTATCAGAATGCCACCAAATATATTGCCACCTGACCTAAAATTCTCTTATGGCTATTTACAGCCTTCTACATGAAGCTCAAACTCCACAACTTTGGTTGTTTCTTTGGCATTATCTCTCATCTCTCCTTGAATACGTATTCCAAAATATCATAACCAGAATACTCTTCTCATGGTCAGGCCTTGGAAGACGCCTCATCAGACCTTCTCTTTGCTTGTTTCCATACATTTTCTCCTGTGTGAAGTGTTTTTTCTACCTTTCTTGGCTCATTACTGCAAATCTTTCAAAAACCCATCCTGAGTATTACCTCCTGGAGGAGCCTCTTCTGCTCAGTCTGGTTTGAACACTGTCATCACTCACCAGGCTTTCAGGACAGCATTATCCTCATTGCTGGCAAGCTGTTGAGAGATCTAGTTTTGCCAGGTGGACAGTGGAAAGACACTGAGAGGGGCATGTGTTGCTGAGTCTTAGCTTGGCATATGATAGATACATGGTGAATGAATCGTGTGTTTTGGTTTTGGTTGCTTTGAGATTGGGGTCTCTCTCTGTAGCTCTGGATGCCATGAAACTCACTATTTAGAACAAGCTGGCCTCGAACTCACAGAGAGCTCCACTTGCTTCTCCTTACCAAGTCCTGGGATGAAAGACACGTGCTACCATGCTCATTTGTGAATGCATTTTTATTTAAATGATGGGATAAATATCCTAAAATTCTCTGACTTAACTCTGTTTTGTCCAAAATTCAAGTACTGTCAGCATGGTAAAATAAGGAGGCAAGGTGGCAGATGACCGGAGCTCCTCCCAGATGAGTAGACTTAAGGCCTGCATGGAGGTCATCAGGCCTCTGACACATGAGGACACTGTTAATCACTCTGGAGGATGCAGCCCTCACAAGACCATGGAACTTGCTGTCCTGCCACAGTTCCCAGCCACTGTGAGATACTTGAGTTTCTGCTCTTATAAACACTTAGCTTCAGGTATTCTGTGATAGCTGAGTAGATAGACTAAAAACTTTGACTTAGAAGTCAGCCATCTCGTTCTCACCCAGTAATTTACACTTTGGAAAGAGTAAAATGAAGGTGGGAAATTCAAGGAGCAAGGAAAAGCTTCTGGCAGAAGATGTAGAGATAGAAAATACAAAAGGAAAAAAAATTTAAAAAAGGGAATACACTCACAAGTAATTTCTCACGTGTCTGACAAGATGGCCCCGCCATCTTCATTCTCTGACTTCTCATGTGTCTGTCAGTGTTTCTATCATTGTCATTACCTATAGATTTCTTCCCGACCCATATACTACTAACTCTTGATTTAAACATCTTATACAAAAAAAGGCTACTTACAATATCTGCTGGGCTGATATGTACATAATCACTGTAAATACTTTATCTCTCAGGACAAATGTGGGGACTTTGTGTGTTTATGTGGGTGTCCAGGGTATAACTTTTGGCATCTGCTCAGGTGAAGGCTGTAAAGACAACATTATGGTAACTTTCAATAGGGGAAAAATGGACATTCTGTGTAAGCATTTATGGAACTGAAAGTGAGCATCAGACTTTCAAAGATTTAAGAGACAGTTTCTCAACTACAGGCCATCCATTTAGCTCAGTGTAAATTGATCCTTCCTCTATGAAAATGTGAGATTTTTCTGAGAGGAATTCAGTAGCCAAAAGCTGGCTGGCAAACCTTAGTTAAGCTCGCCTCTTCTCACCTGGCTACTCTTCCCCGAAGGTCTCCGACTCCTTGCAGGTGCTTGATGTTTAAATCCTGCACTGCAAAGTTAGTTCCTGTTGTCACCTGGTCTCGGATTCTTATTTGGTCTTCTAGGATCTGTAATTTTGAGGTAAGGCCATCATTAATTTCCCAAAACTCATGAAAAGAAGACATTGCTAAAATTCATACTGTGAGGAGGGAGGAATGGGAGGATACAAGTGATGGGATAACAATTGAGTTGTATTCTGAATAAATTAATAAAATTAAAATTGAAAGAAAATTCATACTGTGGTTAAACAGATGGGAGAGAGGAAGGGGGGGGGGAAGGAGAGGGAGAGAGAAGGAGGAGGAAGAGAGAGAGAGACTTTTCAGAGACTACCTAACTTTGAACTAAGGGAGTCTGATGTAGTTGTAGTTGAGTGCTGCCAGGAACAAATGAAGTCTCAATAATTTTTGAACACTAGCCATAAAGCCAGGCTTTATGTGAAATATTTCAATTTCAAAATATTGACATCGACTATGAAAATCAGTATGGCACTTTTTCAAGAAGCTGGGAACAGATCTACCTCTAGGTCTAGCTATACCAGTCTTGGGCATATACCCAAAGGACTCTACACCTACTACAGAGACACTTGCTCATCCTTCATCACTGTGGCTCTATTCATAATTGCCAGAAACAGGAAATGGTCTAGATGTTCATCAACAGATGAGTGAATAATGAATATGTGGTACCTTTCCAAAATGAGATCTTGCCCAGCTGTAAGATAAAGTCATGAAATTCTCAGGTAGCTAGATGGAGCTAGAAAAAAAATCATCCCCAATGAGGAAAGTCAGACCCCCCCAAAACAAATATGTATGTATTCTCTTATATGTGGATGCTAGCTTTCCAATATTCAATAGATATGCTACAACCCACATAACCACACAGTTTATGAATAGAGTAAGGGTCTTGCGGGGGGGAGGTAACGATCTCTCAAGGAAAGGGAAAATACAGTTATGCAGAGATATGGCAGAGACGGGCACAGGAGGATTGAATAAAAAGGAGGAGGGAAGAAGGGTAAGAGAGGGTACATGGGGAAGGGACAGCTAACACTAAAGGCCATTTGAGGGGTCATCTGGACACCTGCTAGAGTAGAAGCTTCTTAAAATATATAGATATATGAAAGGAGTTACCAAATAACGGAGGAGATAAAACCCAAACTAGACATTGTTTTGAAGAGGGTCTACTCTCCATATCTTAGGGATTAGAAAAGACTTACATCATATGTGTGTGCAGATTTTATCCCTGACTATTAGTCATATCCCAATTGTGCTCCCTATAGTGCCAAGTGGGTATGCTGAGAATAGTGGTTTTAAAAATATTTACACCAATTTGTAAGTATTAACTTAAAAATTAAAAATGCCATCCATCGAAATTAATGTTCTAGTGACAAACAGCTTTAGTGTGCACTGACAAAATGTTTAGTTGAAGGAAGAAGAGCAAAGTACTTTGGGAAAAACAAGCTTGAGTTTGGTTATGTTTGATAAGTGCCTGAACTGTGCTTAAACTTGATGACTTTTACAAGGCAAAGGCAATCTTTAAAAAGTGAGTGATGGGGATGAAAAAAAAAAGCCTTATATATGCAGATTTCCTCATTTTAAAAAATGGCAGATTAGGCCAATATAGGAGGACAGAAAATCTGAACACCAAACGTATACAACACAAGCTGATGCTTCTGGAGGTGGACAGCCAAATTGGATGCAAATTGAATTTAAAACCCTGTTTTTGTTTTTTTTTTAGAGGATAAAAATGTTGGAATGAGATGAGTAATGGGAGTGAATATAGGAAGATGTATGGGAGAAATGAAAGTGAATAAAAATATATTAATAAGTAGAATGTGTATGTTTAAAAGTAAATGTCAAAACCATGGTTTTGGTTTTGTCTTTTGCATTGCTTTTCTTTCAGTAGAGATCAGAGATGAGCCAGGTGTGGTGGTGCACACTTTTTATAATAGCACTAATCCCAGCACTCAGGAGGCAGAAGCAGGTGGATTTTTGTGAGACCAGCCTGATCTACATAAAGAGTTCCAGGACAGCCAGAATGAAATAGTGAGACTTTGTCTTAAAAAAACAAAGAAACAAGAAACAAACAACCAACAGAGATAAAGAAACTGGTTCTGATCAGTATAGAATATTTTCTAGGACAAAGCCAAGTAAATCAGTGTAGCAGTGGCATATGGCAACTATGTCAGTGTAATGTAACATTGTCCTGCAATGTAACATGGTGCTGTAATGAAGACTTCTCTAACTCCAGAAAAGGAATAGCTACGCTAAGATGTGGGTGTGCATACACAGGTGCATGCATGTGTGTGTGAGTGTATGTGTGTGTGAGTATATGTGTGTGTGAGTATATGCATGTGTGAGTGTATGGGAGTGTGTGTGTGTGTGTGTGTGTGTGTGTGTGTGTGTGTGTGTGTGTACAGGTGTGTGTGGGTGGGTTGGTGGTGGTGGTGGGTGCACTATAGACCAGGATCATGACAAAAGGTGTCAGTAATTTTTGTTACTTTTTGTTGCAAAGCAGAATATTTGAATGTTTAACTTTATATACAACCATGTAATGCATTTAAAAATAAGCTATAAAAGCACAGGAGACATTACAAATGTTATTACCTGCTGTCAGGGAGCTAGCATGTGCCTTTCTGAGGCTGGACTGCACACATCTTCCTCTCCTTGTGTGCTGTGGCACTATGAGGGTTGACAGAAATAATCGTGGAATTATGCCAAAGAGGAGGCAAACAACCCAGAGCAGGGATTTTTCTTTCAGAAAAATATGGGTTGCATATTGTTAAATGTTTAATAATGTGCCCTGGCTGTCATCCTTACTATAGAAAAGAGCTTATCGTATTAAGCATAATTAAAAAGATATATTAGCAAAATATATGCCCAGATTATGGGCAGAAGAAATACATATTATCACAGTCAGATTAAGAAGTGGCTTCAACGTCCTCAAGGAAAAACATCCAGCACTTAGTTTCTGTACATTAGCAGGAATTGAAATAATAAATCTCGATGTTGGCATAGGCCCAGTGCAAAGCATCTCGTATAAGGCTAATGGAGTGTAAATTAGTGCAGAGTTTGTGAAGCCAACCTAGCAACATCTATCAGGAGCTTTTATAGTGTCTACACCCTAGTAATTCCATTTCCAAGAATACATGTTGTGGAAGCAATCCAATAGACAAGGATATTTCAAAATTAAGAAAAAAATTAGGCAAATCATGATCTATACACTACATAAAGAGATTTTAATGATGTGAGTTTATTTTATGCTAACGATGTGCTTGCCTTGATAGTGAGCCTCCTAAGTGGAGTGCTGTGAGGACCAGAGGAGATCTCTCTGGGTGTTTGTACAGCTCGCCATTTGGTGGGAGAATTGTGAGAATGTTTTCACAGGTTTCAATTTTTCTTCCTGAACTTTCAAATGAATTATAATGAAGAAACATTACTTTTAATAACCAGAGCAAATTCCCTGCAATAAAGCAGTATTAAGCATAAAATTTTCCTTTACTGAGTTAAAAAAATTCATTAATTTGGAAACTTACAGTGAGTTCCTGGGTAAAAAAGAAAGTGGCTTTTTAGGCTTGGTGGTACATGCCTGTCACCCCAGCATGTGGAATGCAGTCACAGGTCAGCATTTGACTTTAAAAACAGACAAACCCTTCTCCCAATTCCTTCAAGACCTTGAGTTAAGCATTATTTCATATTTCAGTATACCTTTACAGCCAATATGCAAATGGACTGAGCTGATGAGTCCGGTTTCCTTTAGAATATTGGAATAGCACCCACTTCCCTATAAAACGTTCATGAACTGAGTTATTTACTAACATTAGCCTAGTAGTTTCTGCTTTGCAATGTTTAATTAGAGATAACAGGCACAAGTTGGCATGCCCCGGTATATAAACACTGTCATCACATTCAGTTTTATGACTTCAGGGAGAGTTTTTTATTTTCTCCATTCTCTCAGTTGCATTATGGGTTCCACTAGATCTACACAAAATCACATGAGTTTGTGAGTCAGTTGTACTGAGTTATTATTATTTTTTTTTACAAGAAAATTCAACCTAAAATGTCACTGGTACTAAGTGGGAGCAAGTATGGTGCAGGGCGTTGTTGTCAATTTTCATGATTCTACAAGTTTTTGAAATTTTGCCTGACGTATGCTCTCCAGAGTCCTTGCCCAAAAGCAAGGATGTGTAAACACCCTCAAACACTGGATTACAGGCCTGTAGTGAATTTTTGTTTTACTTAGTCTAGGGATTTTGTTTGATCAAAACTTCATTTTTCTTTTAACATATTAGAGATCTTTTGGGGGTGGGGGTCTGGTAGTAACTTAGAAGTGAACTTAACAAAATGTAAGCCCCAAGGGTTTTGGAAGGGAAGCAGACAGACATATAGCAATGGCTCTAGGTTGTGAGAGCTATGGATAAGAGTAATGTTTAAGGGAGGCTGAAACTGCAGAGGTGGGGAGGAGACAATTCTACTGCGAAGGAAGTGCTGTCATGTAGGGTGGTAGCATCTGAGCAGGAACTTGAGGAAAATAAAGATGGTCCATAGGGACAGCTACAGGAAGATGGCCTAACTAAGTTAACAGCACAGCACAGCTAGGAGGCTGGGGGGTGGGCCATTGTTCCATCCAGTGTGTTGACGCATACAAAAAGCTCTACTTGAAATCATTACAGTCTTACAGATTTGGATGAATAAAGCCTGTGAGCACACTATTTGGCATACTAACCCATTTTCTTTACTGTCTCAAATAGATGTATAGTATGTTCTAAGGAAAGCTTTGTTTTCATTACTTTTTGCCATAACAGGTAGCCCAAAGTTTAGCTCTTTCTCTGGTGCAATAGCAGCACATTTCTATAATTGAAAAATGATTTTGATCCTCTGCAACTTCTTGTTGTTGGTCTGGCATGTGACTTAAACTTAAAAGCCTCCTTTAAACTTTATTTTTATCATAGCTCCCACAACCTAGAACCATCACCGTATGTCTGTTTTCCTTCCAAAATACAATTTCTGCGGGGCTCAGAATTTGTTTAGTTCACTACTTAGTCACATATCGGACCAAAAAAAAAAAAAAAAGAACCCATACCAGTTGTCCAGCACTGATGCCAATATGTGCAAATAGATGTACCTCAATGTTTTGGTTGAGTTTCTTGACGATGCTGGTGATGGTCTGTATGTGACTTTCTAGTAACTTCCTGGCAAGAGATTCTTCTTTTCGAAAGCCCTGGGTCCCTTGAAGGCAGGCGGAGATGTCCTCCTTGATGCGGAAGGCTTGCTCAAGGAGGAAGGCTATGGTGCGCTCCTGGCTACTCAGCCGCTCTTCCAGCTGACTTGTCTGGTTGCTTTGAATGACAGGGAGAAAGGGACAGCCCCTGGTGAGAAGGAGGACACACCATCATGTTACAAAGATGAAATGAGTCTCCCAGTCACGGTTCTGTTGCTATGGAGAGACACCACGGCCAAGGCAACTCTGACGAAAGAAAGCATTTAACTGGGGCCTTGCTTACAGCATCAGATTCTTTGACCATTGGCATCATGGCGGGGAGTATGCCCTTTAATACAGTTCCTCGTATTGTGGTGACCCTCACCTACAAAATTATTTTTGTTGCTACTTTACAACTGTAATTTTGCTACTGTTATGAATCAATGTAAATATCTGATATGCAGGATATGGGATACGTGATCTCAGAGGGGTCGCCACCCACAGGTTGAGAACCATTTTCCTAAACAGTTGATCAACAGGAGAATTTTGCATATCTGAGCCTATGGGGGCCATTTCATTGAAATCAAGAACATGAAGTCATTGTACTGCTACTTTTTTTTCATTTTTCTTTCCTGTGTCTAGTGAGATATTTAAACACATTCTGAGGCTTGATTTGCATCTCCTCTAAGGAATAGTTCATACTCTGCCTTGGTACTGTATTACATATCTTCTCATGGTTCTTAGGTGAGAGTTATTTCATATGCAATAATGACAAATTCTAACGTCAAAATGGTAGTTGGGAAGGAATTAATAGTAGCTCGGAAGGAAGATGATGGAAGCCTTCTTCAGTGACTTATAGCTTTATATAGCCTTGGATACAAATTCTATTTTAACCTGAAAATTACAACTTCTTATATATAACTTTAAAAGTGGCAAACTGGGGGCCTGGGGAGATAATCCAGTAGGTAAAAGGTCCACTGTCCAAGCTTGAGTACCTGAATTTATATTCCTAGAATCCCCATACAAAACCATCCCCATACAAAACCAGGCACAGCAGTGTACACCTGTGACATTAGCCTTGGAAGAACAGAGGTAGGCAGATCCCAGCCACCTTAGTCAAAGCGATGACCTCCATGTTCAGTAAGAGACCCTGTCTCAAAATATAAGGCAGAAGATGATTGAGAAAGATACCTATATCAGACTTTACCCAACACACACACATACACAAACAAACACCAAGTGATGGTTTAGACAGTTTCTGTGAGGTTCTGTCCTGGAATAATAGATAAAACCAGTCACCACAAGATAATTCTATAGTCAGCAAACCTGGAAAGCATTGTATTCAATAACTTGCTATTGGTGACTTCTGTTGTGCGTTGTCTTATCAGTGTATAACAGCATTATATTAAAGTCACAGAAGAGGAAAATAGTTTATAGAATAGATAAAGAACTGGCCCAAGATCATTGCCGACACGTGACTAAAGCACTTGATTATTTTATCCCTGAGTGCAGATGTCTGACCTCTTAAAAGGCTACAATTTCATTAGATTTATGTAGGAGAATTACATTAGCTTTAAACGAGTCTACAATGCTATTACATTTCACAGGGACCTTCATCGTGCTGTGGTCCAGGACAAGAGCCTTTGGGCAGAGTGGGGTGGGGTGGGGCTTTTGTTGAGCACACTGAGCCTCTGCAATAGTGTTCATTATAGGGTTGGGGATTTAGCTCAGTGGTAGAGCGCTTGCCTAGCAAGCGCAAGGCCCTGGGTTCGGTTCTCAGCTCTGGAAAAAAAAAAAAAAGAGTGTTCATTATAAAGGAGTGTTTCAGTGTGAACACAGATATGTTCAGCAACCTTCAAGTATCAGCTAGTGTTGTATACAGGTGTGTATAATAAGTACTCCAAAAGAGTGACATAAGCAAATAGGACTTTGGGTATACAACCAGAAAAGCCCTCAAATAAGCAGGCTCCTTTGGATCTCTGACCACCATAGAGGATACCTTTTCCTGCAGCCTGAAGGCACATTACCCTCTTGACACACTGTGTCCATAATCCAAATAGAAAAAACAGAGGGCCAAGAAGAAGATATTTCTGAGGTGAGCTTATCCACCCTTCCTTCTTTAAAATGAGAAATTCCTGGAGGATTCATAACGACACTTCTGTCTCTTTCATTAAAACTATGGCGTAAAGACACACTTTGTGACTTGAAAACAGTGTGCATGAGTGTGAAAAGACTGATGGATCAGGCATCCTGGAATCCAGGGGTTCTGCCACCAATGTGCTAGTGCGCTTAGGTGCCTCAACGGAGACCTCCCACCCTTTGGAGGATGACCAACTATAACCTTGTGAGGCAATCTGAGCCCAAATGACCAAGGGAGTTACTCTGGGCTCCCAATCCACAGATATCTCCGTGGGGAGATATCCGATGTTTTATGCCACGGTATTTTGACAGGATTTGCTATGTGGAAGTAGAGAATAACTAGATCTTAAGCATCGGTGGCCTGAGATTAAGGTGCTGATGCTGGATGCAAGAGGGAGGATAAACATCAGAGAGAGTAAGCACCCGGAAGTTAGAGACTAGAAACGAACTTGGGAAAGGCAGATATTCTACAGATTCTAATTTGGCTTTAATGAAAAATGATTCCTTTACTCAAAATTTCAATTAAAAACCACTTAGATGTAGGGGGAGAAGTGGGGCCAAGGTGGGTCAAGCTGCCCATTGGATAGTCTGCAATGTTTCTAGAGATAGAGATTTGGGTTGGCTGACTTGGTATGTGCCTGTATGTACATGCACTCATGCCACACGGAGAAGATATTTTCAGCGTTGTTTAGTTTGAGGTAGGGGCTAACCAATCCACATTTCCCTGCAATCTGATGGTTGCTAGGTGCTTATAGGCACTCCACTGGGACTCATAGCATCTCAGCAGGTGCCTATGGAAGGGGGAGAGGAAGCTGCTACAGGCACCATGGTCTGAGCAGAGCTTAGATGCTAACATTACACCTCATGAGAATCACTTAGAAAATAACTGAATCGCCCACCTTGGCCCTACCCTGTCCTGCTGTCCAGCTGGGCCTCTGTCCTAACCTGTTTTTAGCCTTGGCTCTACCCAATCCTAGATGCTGCCTGCCATTGACTAGAGGCCCAGGGCCTGGAATATGGAAGGGAGGAAATCTGTGGAGTTCCTGGAGCAGCCTTTGGTTCTATGGAAAATGTTGCTTGCCCAGAAGTCCTAGTAACTGCAGACTCCCTGGTGATGCTGCCCTCAAGGTCACAGAATTCTATTTTTAGCTCCAGATGGGTCTTGAAGGGCCACATCCAGCTTTAGCTACCTTGAAAAGTTAAGACTTCAAAGGAGGAAGAACCTCGAGATCACTGCCAGGTCCAAAGGGAGCCCTGATTCCCAATGTCAGGGATGAACCACAAGATGACAGTCTTTGCTCAACTCAAGTTGGACTATAGGAGCAGCAGTTCTTAGGGACCAGTGAAGGACAGAAAGGACAGCTTTCCCTGGCTATACCCATGGTTACAAATCAAAGCCCATGCTGGCCTCCAGACTCCTGCAGTTCTTATCCGGATGTAGCTGCTATGCATTTCAAAGTCCATGCCAGCCCAAATCTGCCTATCATAATGTTCTTCTTGTAGGTTTCTAGGACCTTCTGGATCCTTCTTTGCCTGCTCAAACTATGGCACCAGCCAAGGACAATACAGGCAGTAAACTTCAAACTCCTACCCAGATCTAGCCAATGGTCAGAACATTCTCCACAGTTGAGTAGAGAGTGGGGTCTGACTTTCACACGAACTCTGGTGCCTCATATTTGACCACGTCCCCTGGAGGGGGAGACCTGGTAGCACTCAGAGGAAGGACAGCAGGTTACCAAGAAGAGACTTGATACCCTATGAGCATATACAGGGGGAGGAAATCCCCCTCAGGAACAGTCATAGGGGAGGGAAATAAGGGGAAAATGGGAGGGAGGGAAGAATGGGAGGATACAAGGGAGGGGATAACCATTGAGATGTAACAAGAATAAATTAATAAAAAAAATTGAGATGTAACAAGAATAAATTAATGAAAAATTAAAAAAAAAAAAAAAAAAAAAAAAAGAGAGAGATGCAGCCTGAGTCAGATGACCACTGTTACCTGGGGGTAAGAGACAGCTCAGCCTGGCTGTGGGAGGGTGGATAGGAAGCTGCTCTATTCACTGTGGCTTCTCTATTGCTCTGAGCTGAAAGCTTCTGTAAGGTGCTGGAAAAGTTACAATAACAAGATACAGGAAGAGCAACCCAGCCCGGACCGTTCCCTTCATAGATTCCCACTGCAAACGCCCAGAAGCTCACTGCTTTCCTGACCCTGCTTCTTCCCAAGCAGCAGAAAGTGAATGGCCTGGCCGGCGTCCTCAGCATGTCTGAAGAGGCCGCCTGAGTTTTCTGGAGCTAGGCAAGTTAGCCACATCTTCCCACCTCTGGGCTAATGGAGTGAGTCACCTGAAAACCCTTCTTCACCAGGACTGTATGTAACAAACATGTCTGTGATACACAAAGAGAAGACAGATGGCACGTAAACAGCCAGCAAAAGGATTAGAACTCACCAGGTGCTTTCTGTCTCTTACTTTCTACCCCTGGCAATGCCAGTTTCTCTTTCTTAATAAACTGCCTCTATTTCTATCATGAGTCCCTTCATTGTTCTGGGAGACAAGAGCCTGGAAATCTCATTAGATATGCCTTAGATCTGTACCTATAGGAAACCTGGATCTGTGTGTCCCACTCCTGCCCCGAGCCCTGGGGTTACAGACTCCTGCCAGCACATTTGGCTTTTATTTTGCATGAGTTCTGGTAACCTGAACTCTGGTTCCCATGAACCCACCTTCCCAGACCCTAAGGTGATTCTCCTCTGATGTGTAAATGACAGCACTCACTCTAAGAATACGAGCCCAGCTCCTCTCCCCTCCTTACTATCATTTGGGTTCTCCTGCTGTCCCCTCTGGCACGGAGCTGTTTTTCATTCACAGCCTTGACACTTAAAGATGCTTCTGTTGTACTTGTTCTTCCTATAGTTGTTGCATGGCTGCCCCTGGCCACAGCTCGGTCTCAGTGCCAGTGTTCCCAGTTCGGATTCCCTTCTGCTCTGTTACTGTCCTAATATATCCCGGTTCATCTTCTCCACAGAAGTTGTCAGTACATAAACTTATCTTGCTTACTTCCTTAGGCTTATTTTTTTTCTTTTTAAACTAAGATGCATTTATTTCTATTTTATGTACATGGGCAGTTTTGCCTGCATGTATGTCTGTGCGTTCTGTGTATGCAGTGCCTGTAGAGGCCAGAGGAGTATTGGCTAGATGGCTGTTGGCTGTCATATGGGTGCTGAGCACTGAGTGCAGATCCTTTGCAAGAGCAATGAGCCATCTCTCTGGATACTTCTTTTATTTTCTGTCCTCTGTCACTAGAAATAAGACCTTATTTTCTACAGTACCCTCAGCACCCAGAGGCGTGTGTGATACATAGTAGAAAGTTAAGCAATTATAGGTGACTAATTTCTCTGTTCTCTTAAGGCTCAATAAAAAAACAAGACTTTAAGGTTGCAAGTCATTGCAACCTCAGGGCTTACAGTTTATGTTCCAGAGCAAAATAAAATAGCTTCAGCCCAGGCAGCATTGTTCCTTCCTATTGCCTGTCCATCCATGAAAAGAAGAAGGCTGTGCTAAGGGCTTTTGTTAGTCAGCTTCAACCTACTACTCATTTGGCTCAAAATGTTCTCTTGGAAAATTACCAAGTGGAATCCATACACGTTCCTCTAAGACTGCACCATGCTGACAGTGGCACCATGGATCAGGTATGTGAGTCAGGAGAGGATACCAGGCCCTGCTGATGGTGATGTGTAGCCTAGTACTGATCTGTGGATTTGCTCATTAATTTCTTTGAGCTGATGCCTCTTCATGGTCTCTAGGCAATCTGCAGGCTGGATTGCAAATAGAGGGACCCTCTGGTTTTACTTCCAGACAGATGCTTATAAATGATACCGTCTCCTGCCCTGCCCCTTTAAGATGATTTTCCTGGGTGTTTTCATTGTGGCAGACACTGTGGATTACATTCCTAAATTCCTAATGGCCATCGCAAACTTCGGCATGATTTGGTTCATGTGCCCGTCCCTTGTGGCTTCTGTGTTGGCTCCATTATTTCAGCCTGAGATGAACAATGTTTAGATGGAAACATGTGAAACGGCTCTACAGAAGAAAACTTGCTTCTAGCATCCTGGCTTCTGAGAAGGAAGACGAAGAAAGAGCCTTCTCTGCCATTGTCATGCTGTGTGGTCCATGGAACTGTTGAATTCATCTTGTGAGCACAAAACAAAAGGAAATACAGGCATGGGCAGTGAAGACCTAGCTGCTTGATGCTTTTATTAAGCCATCAAATTAGCCAAAGTCTAGATTTCTCATTAGACATTTGAATTAGTGATATAGGAGGATACCAAGATCATTAAAATAAAGATTTGTTGGTTCCACCATAAACCAATAAGTCATTATTTTGGACTGGGTCAGGAGAGCTAGGGTGTGTGTATAAGGAAAGAAATTATGTGATTCAAATGTGCTCTGAAGACAGAACGCCACAGGGTTGGTTACGACTGGTAGTGTGGTTCAGGAGTTAGAGAAGGCAGGGTAAAGGAGGAGTTGCGGAATTGTGAAGCATGGGCGCTCACATTTTGTAGACATTCAGAAGCGTCTTGGCAAGTTGGAAAGCATAACAGTCTGAGGCCTGGCTTGCTGTTTGGTTGTATGTGCCAGGATAGTGAGGAGCCTATGATAGCAAAACACCTGTAGCAGGTGGTAGACCAACCAATGCCATGCAGGTGTGCTATAGTCCAGGGCTATAAGAGACCAAGTGCCCTTTCCTTGGGGGCATGCTGTGAGCTGTGATCAAGAGTGTTCCTAGACAGAGAATGCAGAAGCAGACCTTTCCCAGAAGAGGGGCCACTGGAGCAGGGCTGCACCCCCATTCGCCTGTCTCTGGTCCTGACTGTCACAGCTAGCTAAGTTGTATTTCTATTCCATAGGGCATGCCACTGACACCTCTAAGGAGACAGCACATACTGCTACGCAAATGCATTTGCTTGCACCATAGAGATACCTCAGGGCTTATGCAAACGCTGGACTATAGTTCCTCTTTTCCTGTGGTTTTTAAGGCTTACGTTTAAGTCATTTTCTATCTAAAGAGCTATCCGGAAGATTACTTCCTTGTCACGTCCAAGGCTTTCTGTCACCTACAACATAATCACCATGCCTGTTAACAATGCTCACCAAAGCAATAATAAATGCTTTGCTAGCTTTAGTCACAGGAGTCTCAGATGACACAGGACTTACTTTCTCCTGCCATTGCTATAAGAAAAGTTCCTCACTTGTGCAATAACCGGGAGACCAGACTTATGACTATTCTTAAGTAATGGAAGCTTCTGATGACACTATTATCCAAACTGCCAGGTTATTCCCAAAGGGGATATAACCTGAGACCTTTCACTGGCAATGTGTAACTACCCTGCTTATATAAACACAAACAAAGCAGCTGCCTCTTACTAATATGCTACCCTAACGGGGCCTTGATTTAATGTTAGCCTTGGAAAGGAAGTAACAAGTGAATTATCCAGACGTTGGAATTACTAACCACAGGGTAAAGAAACCCAGAGAGGCTGCACACATCGCTGACTGTAGCTGAGTCTGAACAGATTTTCCCCAGACTCAAGAGTTCTGCTTCTCTGAGTTGGTGTGACTTACACCAGCTGTGCTGTGGCTGGCAGAGGCCCTGGTACACGAGCCCTCGCTTTGCTGCCTAGTCTGTCCCCGTGAAGAGAACACTAAATTTACTTAGGAACTTCTGAGAACCATTTTGGAAGCCTGTAAAAAGCCAGAGATCAAAACCATGCCAACTTAAGCCCTCTTCCGGACACAAAAAGCCACACCGAGAAGGTTTTCTACATTTTCACGAGATCGGCTTTAAGGACTAGTTGTATTCTGAAAGCACAGCATCCTGTAAGGAAATGTAAAGTAAAAATGTGCTGATTCTGATGGCTTACAAAAACAATTCTATGAGCATGTGGGAATAGTGAATTAGAGAGAAATATTTTGTTATAGTTCCTGCACTGCTTGTCTATAACCAACTAGAGGTTCTCCATTGCTGGTCCATAACCAACTATAGGTTCTCCAGTGCTGGCCTATAACCATCCGGTAGGTAGACTTGGGAGCTGCAGAAGGCAGCTTCTGTTGCTGAGTTTAACACAAACCTGAGTGCTCTGAGGGATGAGACAGGCAATGCAAGTTTGGGGCAGAGTCCAGAAAGACAACCAGGACTGGTGGGGTTGGACCAGCACAGAGCCTGCATGAGGATATGCCTCCCAAAGAGACAACTCCAAATAGTGGCACAGCCAGGAAGAGACTAGAGAGACTGGTTGTGGGTCATCCTAGTAGAAAGCGGTGCTTTCTAAGATACAAGTGCCTCATACTCGGTGAGGTTTTAAGAAGATTGTAAAAGGAACGCCATGCTCACTGTGAATGGTGTCCTTTTTTGTGTGTGAAGATGTTGGAGTGGATTAAAGTCATAAGCAAAATCCTTCCTTGGATGGAAGCAGGGTGGACATCTAGCTTGCACATATAAGTAAAATGTGTGCCCACAGGAGCAAGTCGCTGAGGGTGTTTGGAGTTAAGAGTTTGTAGCTCTGCCAAGATATTTCCCATGAAAACTCTCTCCTCCATCCTCTCCCTGTGCCCCCCCCTCCCCTCACCCTCTCTCAATAACATGCATGTCTATGTAACTTCAGTATAAAAAACACTGCATATGGAATTGGAAAACCTGGGCTCAAATTCTTGTAATTTTTATGTAGTACAATGGACCTCCCCATGGCTCATAAAATGTATGTTGAAGTCTTAATATCCATTATAACAGAATGTGACCTCATTTGGAAGTACGGTCACTGCAGATATTGCTAAGCAGAGGTCACAGTGGAGTATCTGGGGCTTGAGGCAATATGGCTGGTGTCCTTCCGTGGTGATGGCCTTGTGAAGAACAGAAGGAGGCTGAGAAGAGAGAGGGCAAGATTGATGTGATTTCTATAAGCCAGGAAGTGCCAAGGATTCCCAACTAGCACTAGAAGCCTGTGGAAAGCTGTGCAACAGGTCGGCCCTCAGCTCTCAGAGAAACCAAATCTGCTGATTCTGTGACTTTGGCTTTTGACTTCAAAGACTGTGAGATACACATTTTGTCCCCAACAAAAGAGTGGTGGTGATCATGGCATCCCTGGGAAGTTAATCTAAGTTATTGGAGGGGAGGTCCTAGCACAGTAGACAAGAAAGGAGTTTGATTAGTGTCGTCTTATTTCTACAGAGTCCTTGGAGCTAGCACCTCACACATAGAACTGTATTTTAATTTTATCTAATCTTTATAGTGACCTTGTCACATAAACTAAACTCTTCCTGAGACTTGCGTCTCAGCTGAGAAATATCATGATGTGCGCCTTCATCTTTTCTCCCTCCCTGCAGCGTTGTCTAGGCAGTTAATGCCTTTTTTTTTTTTAAATGCCTTTGCATCTCAGGGAAGGGGGCATGTTTACCTCCTTACTGTTGAGTGTACTTTGCCTCCAACATCAGGTAGCTTTTCCCCTGGTCACCTTTTTCTGCTCTGTTCACATCTCTTCTTGCTGAAGCCTCACTGAGTCTCTCTGGGGAATGAGCTTGACTTTGACCTATGCTCCAGTGACATCTTTTATTTGTTGGTTTTTAGATGTAGCAAGCTTTGATAACCTCCGGAGACAGAGATAACTGGGTTTCTTCTGGCCAGCCTTGCTCTGATGGGTTTCAGGGACTTTGTGACTAGCACATGTTGCCTGCAGCTACACCCACTCATTACCAGCAACTTACCCATCATGGGCAAAGGCAAGCGGGGCCAATTAGAGAGAATCAAAGAGTGCCTGGGGTTGGTGACAGCACAGTCTGCCATGCCCCATTAAAAGCTTAGCGATTGAGTCTCGCCTTCCATTCTCATGTCCCATGACAGGAGCTATGTCTTCATCACACAGTAATAGACGTAGAGAGTCACATCATAAAAGAATGCCTGTCACCATCCCAGGAAGACCTGGCACTACTCTCTTCAGACCTTGGATGCCACATTCTCACAAGGAGAAGTTACCAATTCTTTATTTGCCCATTCAATGCACTGAATACAACATCTGTCTCAATTTTAAATATAATCTAACTAGTAGCCAGACCCCTGTCTTCCCAAAATACACCTTCAAGATATACAGTGACTATAAGACGGCCTGGGAACTGCTCAGTATCAAACAACTTTGTTTGTCAGGCCCCCTTTTGATTTAGGAGACTTAAGAGTTTTCCCCTCAGGCAAGGCGGACTAGAAAGTCAATATATCTGATAATATCAAATTTTATTTATATTTGTATCCTTCTTGCTCCAACCATCCTCACCTCCTTTGTACTCCTGCCTGACAAATGTTCTTGCCCAGGTGTCCACACGCCCATATTCTGGTTTGCTTAAATGCTAACCCATCAGTAAGGATTGTCCTGGCAGGCTTACTAGACACGTGTGCCTCTTCCTTCTCTGGAATGGAAGGTATGTGAGGTGGAAATCTTTCTCTAATTTGCTCACTGGTGACTTTGCAAGTGCCTAGCCTAGTGCTTGCATATAGTAGGTGCTCAGTAATCACGTAGGTGAATAATAACTGGTCTTTGAAGGGTTAGAAGGGACCTCAGAAAGTATTTGATTCCAAGGTGAGGAAAAAACTCCCTCCTATGGAAGAGCCAATTAAATAAACATAGGGGATTCGTGAGGACAATTTGCTTTCCACTCAATATTAAATCCTGTGGGAGGATAATGGGTGAGCTGTGGACTCAAGAGTTCACTCTGGAAGTCCTGGACTCCATGTGTGTGCCTTCTACCAGCAAGGAGAAAAAGCAGTAAGAAACAAGAATTTGATGCTTTTCAGTTCATTAAGCTTAAATGAGCATATGTACACTGTCATAAAGTCAGTGTGTCTACATATTGTGAATTAGCCAACAAATATGCACATTAGAGCTATATTGCCTTAAATATGGTGACATCACCACTGTTGTCCTATAAGTACTTGCAAACCTTCTACTCCCCACTACATGTATTATAAATATGACCTAACATTTAATAAATGTTGATAATTATGTGAGTTTTACTCCAATTGACTGACCATGAAGGATTCTGTGATTAAGAGGCTATAATATGTCAGTTCAAAATTCTGCAGTGATAGTTGCAACGTCTGAGTGTGTTCTGTGTTTCTGCTTGTCAGCATCCCATAAGCACTTCTGTAAGTACAGTTCACGTCATTTGGATCCCCTGCCCCGGCCTTGCTCTCCATTCTCTGTCAGCTACAATGCACCGTGTGACAGACTACTGCAGGGTTATTAAGGAGCATAAGGTGACAGAGCCCCTGTGTGTGGGCTGCAGCTTGAGAGAATAAAAGTGAAAAAGCACAGCTGATCTCAGCATCTCCAGTGTAAATAAAATGCAGACATGACTTAGGCATTGAGAGGTGTGATTGTGAGGGGGATTGAGGTAGAAATGAATGTTGGGGCAGGTAATCTTTGTCTTAACTCCATTTTGCCAAAAATCTAGCTGAGTGAGATAGCTAAGTGCATAAAAGTGCTTGCTGCCAGGCCAGGTGACATGCAAGGACAGAACCAACTCACAAGGTTCACCTCTGGCCTCCACAGGTGCACAGTGACACCCATGTCTACAAACATATGCATATAAAACACATACATAAATAGATGCAATTAACCTTTTCTTGGGCTGTGACCCAAGATAATGATTGAAAATTAAGGCTATTATCGCTCTCCAAGAGTTTATTCTCATATCTCCCGGAATACAGGTCACACTGGCTTCAAACTGGAATTATCTTAATAATTTAGAGGAATGAATTTTAGTTTTTAATTGTCACAGACAGGTAGAAACAACTTTCCTTGTTTTCTGATGCTAAAGTTAGCTAATATGTCCTTTAAAATTAATTTGGGGAATACTGCATTTGTTGTATCTAAATGTCACATTTTTAAAACACTAGGACAAATAATTTCTCCTGTTTTGATCCCCACCAAAAATTGTAAATCTATACTCCTGTGAGAAATTGCAAGTTATAGAAAGCATAGAAAAAAAGTGAAACACTGGGTTACTAAGAACAGGAAAATTCTTAACTGTAAATATTGCAATAGAAAGCAGAATTTAAAATCTCACCCTTTTCATTGTCAAAGATGACTTTAAAAATCGGCCTGCTATTTATGATTTCTCTTCACATTGATTCACTTCATTTGTTTGGCCATATTCCTTCTGTGGTTAGAATGTATATTATAGAATCAGAATTATTTTGAACTTCTAGTCCAACCTCCTTATTTTGCAAATGAGAAGAAAGAACTAAATTTCCCAAATAGATGCTTGACAGCAGCAGTGAAGGACCAAGACTAAATCACAGCTGCTCTGCAGCTATGAACAGGGAACACCCCTTTCCTGTGCTGAGTAGAGGACAGCTCCAATTCATAGGCATTACTTCTGAAATGTCACCCCTAAGATCTAGAATTCTGAGATCTTTTGGACAATATGTAGCTACCAACAGATGTGTCCCAAGGACCAAAACCATCCCACTCCTGTGGACTTGGGCTCCAGGGATAGCACTCTAAGTAGGAATGTTGTGGAATTTGATTTTCTTTTAAAGTCATACTTTTTTTGACGAGTAGCATATCTCAGGTTTTCCTGGGTTTTCAATACAGTGTCAACAGATTTGCTTAGCTTAATTTGAAAGTTATAGTTATCTATGTGTTGTGTTATGTGTCACTTCCTACCCTTTATTTCTGCTCGCAGATCTATAGGAGTTCATGAAGTCACTTAACGCGAAGGCAGCGCTATGTGTTTAGACTGTAAGCTCGGCCTGTTTGAGGTGGTTTAGGCTTTTCTGAAAGCAGATAACTATTTGCATGATTTCCAAGGTCTCACTCAGCCCCTCTAATCTCTGCTGCGCCATTAAATGCAGTAACTACTTAAAAGCATTAGTATACAGACTTACTTGTCAACATATTCAACTAGATCTGTAGAGTTCTTGGTTGACATTTTGGCTGGAGATAATCTTACCTAAAACAGAGGTGACAGATTCAAAATGTATCAAGTGATGCTTTGGTGGGCTACTTTCATCCATCTTCTCTTTAAATAAATGGTTTTATTTAAAATAAGATGTACACCACTAGTTAATCTTGCATATGTCACATTTGCATCGTTGGACCTAAACTATAATTAGGTTCTGGGACACTCCTAAAGAGCTTTGCTTCAGGAAAAGCTTTTTAGAAGCGAAGCCATACATCATTCCTAGATGAAAACTCCAGTGATTACTGACTGAGCTTTGAAATGAGGCCAAAGACAGTGACTTATTCCTGACACAGTGATTTCCTAAGGGAATCGGCTAATTTTCAAAACAGCCTCAAACTAGAAAGATAGTCAATCAAAATAATTTTATAAAAACCTAGATGTCAGATTATTATAAATGAGAAATAAAAGCACAGAACAGCCATATGTATAATTTAGTAGAGACAAATGGGCCATATGAACATTGAGCTAAAATATCTCTAATTCACTATTTTGCTACTTCTAGGAGGTTTTGTTTCTTTCCAAATGTTGATGATTTGGTAACATCTTTATGAGAAAAAAGATACCAAATATATTTACTCTTTCTATATATTGAAAAAACTTAAAGGTCTAATGTCTTTTTTACAGCTCAAAAATAGAGCAAATTTTATTCTAATTTTAATAGTCAATCACTGAAGTGCATTTAATGGAGGAAATGTAAGTGATATTCTTCTTCAGTTAACCAATTAAACAAAATATATTTGTTGGAGATTTTACTTGGGTTATTTCACTGTATAGTAATAAAATAAAAGAAAATAATAAGACTCTTGTTCAGAAGTTAGTTATTTAGCAAGTGTTAATGGAATCAATCATTTTCTGGTTTAGAGCCAAGGCATTTAACTGCAAATAACCCTCATCTAAACAAACAAAATTAAAAAATCAGGCTACTCTATTATCAAGAAAGTTAATACTTGCTATTCTGGCTTGATCCAACCCAGTTGGCAGGAGGTTATTGGAACAGGTTCCAAGTTGGTCAGGATGGGTTCAGTGAGCTTCTAGGAGAGTGCATTGCCCTGGAATCTTGTGGATTAGGGTCTGCAAGTATTGCATGTGCCTTAGCCCAGACTTCCCCCTGCAGCAGTGTTTCTCAACCTGTGAGTCATGACTCCTTTGAGAGCTACATGCCAGACATCTTGTATATCAGATATCTTACAATCATAACAGTAGCAAAATTGTGAAATAGCAATGAAATGATTTTATGGTTGGGGTCATCACAACATGAGGAAGGTTGAGAAAGTACTGCCCTAGAGAATCCTTTGCTGGGTACTTGCATCTTTGTGTTCTGGGTACCACCCTGTATCCCTAGGGGACCTGATCAGATGTCTCCCTAGCACTTCTTCTCACAACTCTTTCTTCCTCAAAATGCTTTGGGTCTTGAACTTATCAGTAACTTCATGCTAGGTATTTTCTCACCTCTCCAAGGAACCCCAGGGTTAGTTGGGTCTTGGTATTTCCTCATCAACTGCCTGGTCTTTGCTTTATGCAGTTGATAACAAACACTGTTGTGTAAATATTTGTGGGCTGAATATTTCCAAAGGAAATGAATTACTAGGATATTCTCATCATGCGTACTTTGGAGTATAGTGTATATATGTATATGCCTTTTCCATGTATTCTTAGAGGCTAAGATGTGATTATATGTAAAACTCATTTTACAAATAACTTTATTATGGGATTTCTACATCTGAGTCAATTTTCATCTGTTCACAATAGCATTTTAAAATGTTACAAGTCTTAAATTATTACATCTTTTCATATATATTGTGATTTCATTTTCTAATAGCTGTTAATCAGTATCATAGTTTTTTCATCATATATGGCAAAAGTTCCTTTAACTAATTTAAGATGAGTCTCTTTATAGGTGAACAACTTGAGAATAGGAGATGTAATGGATCATGTGATTATACACGGAGCCTGTTTTGCCTGCTAGGGCTTTACTTAAATTAGAAGCCACAACAAAAGGTAGGCCTAACTAATTTACTTTATATAAGAGAAAACTGAGCTTAAGCAGTCATCCAATCTAACACAGAAACTCAAAGCCTGTGCTTGATGCCATGCTGACTCTCTGGTACTGTTTTCGTAACAGACTGTGTAGGTGTTATTGGACCTACCTAAATCTGAAACAAACTCACTTTGCAAGGTCTTTATCATTAATGGAAAGTTTGAGAAGGACTTAAAAAGGAAACACTGGACATATCTATCTTTTTCCTTAAAGAATCTCTATCATAATATATCATCATTATCAAATATAAAAACTTATCCCCACATTTAAAATCCATCCAGTTAATATATTTAGAAACTGAGATCACTGTTTAAATGGAAACCTTGCTGTGCCTAGTCACTGTATCAAGGCAGAGCAAACAGGAAATGCAGGAACACAAAAAGAGAGCCTTCCTCTGGGATTCCTTCGAACTCTAAACAACCTGAGCTTCAGAGAAACTGAACAAATTATTCCATTCTTAACATGAATATCTGAAAGTACTTGCTTTCTTTTCTTGGTCACTGGTTGAGCCAGGAAGGGGGCCATCAGGTGGATCAGGCTGTTCTTCGGCAGGCAGGGAGGCACTTTTGTTTACATCTGTATCTAGGCAACCAGAATGCAGACTCAGATCAGGAACTATGAGTGCATTGTTGCACTGCTGGCATTTTAAAATTTGAAGCTAGTTTCTGTGCAGGTGGCAAAATTTAAAGAGAGGCTCTCAACTTGCTTGACACTAGTCTCTTCCCTCCCGCACTGCGTTCCCTCACCTGCCAGCGTCACATCTGTAGCTGATGAACAGAGCATATCTCGACTTCCACGAAGCATTTAGAATCTTTGTTGAGGTCAAATAGGTCTAATATATTGGGAGATGCATCGTATTCTGCTCAAGAGAAGATATGAGAGCCTTTGAGATATTTTTGCCTTCGTTTATATATAGTAAGAAATGCTAAGAGGGAAATCTGAGAAATGTAAAGACTTGATGTCCATGGGTAAATACCTGAACTCATAAAGTTGATTCCCCAGCTTGATTACAACTACTTTTTGTTGATTTGTTTTTTTTTTTTTTTTGAAAGGGAACAGAAATATGTTTTCATTCTTAAAACGCCAAAACACAAAGGGATCCTGACTGCATCCAAACTAAAAATCCTAGTGCCTCTGAACCACCTGTCCAAGGGCAGATCACGAGCACTGTGACTTAGGAGGGCTCTGTGACGTCAGTAGGGTCTCTTGCCTACCTCAAGTAGTGAAGTCTCTAGGATTTTTGAGTTTATGGGGGGGTTCATTGATCCCAATTACCCATTCACTTTGTCTAATTGAGATATTTCAAATCCTACCCTAGATTTAATTGATGAGTTTGATGAGAGTATAACTTCCATCAAGTTAGAGACAGGAAAAAAAAAAAAAAAAAAAGGAAAAAGGAAAAAAACGTCACTTTATTCCTTAATCTTTGTCTATATATGCTGGTTGAGGAAGCTAACTCTTCGAGGCCATTAGGAGACCATCATAGTTCTGTCGCAATGGCACGGGTCAGTACTTAAATAGATACGGATTTTGGTTTAGAAGAAAATTTGATTCATATTTGCAAAAATGAAGTAAATTATTTTAAGTTTAATTGTTTTTCTTTTCCTCAGTTTTAAAATTAGAATTTGTATGTTTATTTGCTTAGCTTTCATATATAGAAATGAAACTACTACCTAGGTTGCTATCCAAATTACAGTTTTGGGTTTGCCTGGCTCTAAGGACATAGGATGTCCAGATGGTGAGTGATAAAACTTATCCAGAGATAAAGATGGCCCAGGATTTTGGCTCCACTATTATATCCTGCAATGCTAAGCTAAGCATTGAAACTTAGAACTGAAGTCTTGTATGGTTTACAAGCAGACTATGATTTCTAGCCCAATTATCCCTTTATCCAGCACCAAGTGAGACTGACACTAATTGGTCATTGAGTGAAATTCAGTGGTTCTGGATCCCAATAGAATGGCTCGAAACCCTGACTCCTTCTGAACCATCAGCAAATATGTATCACCTCTTCAAGCCTTAGCATTCTCTTCTGTAAGATGAACTAGTAGTGACCTCATCAGGTGGCTGATTAAATACAACATATAATTGTATTAAAATGCAACTACATGCTTACAGTTCTCCTCTGAGTTTCAAGCTACTAAAAGGTAACTAGTTACTATTCTACAAGGCATTTATCTAAGAAACAGGTTCAAGCAGGGTCTGACCCAGGAGAAAAACAACTGAATCTGATTTTGCTCAACAATATTTTTGGATTATTTCTTCTTCTTTTTTTTTTTTTCCGAGATAGGCTCTTACTTGATGTGTAGCTCAGGCTGGCCTTCAACTCATGATCCTGCTGCCTCAGCCTCCAGGATCATAGAAATATATTCATTTACAACAACACTTGCTTAGATTCATCATTTACCCCTTGCCTAGAGAAGACAGCCCTACAGAAACGCATAGTTCAACTGCTTTGGACTTGAGAGATGAATGGCAGCAGCTTTGTTCACATAATGAGTGTGTATAACACACACACACACACACACACACATACACACACACACACCATTAACTTCTAGCCTTTGTATGTGAAATCCTTCATGGACATCGATGATTTATGACTCTTGCCAGCTTAGACTTAGTGAAAGTATAAACTAAGCACAAAACCCGAAAATGTTCAAGTTCAAACTAAAATGTTTTTAAATGATCATGTGCAGATAATCAATAAATATACAAAGAAATCTCTTGAGTTGAGTGATCAGTGTTTAGGGTCATCTAAGACAAAACCATTGTGTACTGTTTGTTTCAGGGATTGCCAATCACACTGTAGATTTTTCATATTTGCTGTAATTTCTCAGGTATATACCAATGAATATTTTAACAACGTAAATCTTCTAAGACTGTTTTCTCATGACTAAAATCAAAGGGGTAACTATTTTTAAGTCACAAAAGGAGTGTGAGTGGGTAGTGGCAGATCTGGGTATCTGCCAGGTGCTATGGCCTCAGCTGCACTAGCCTCACCAACCTGGGCCTAAGAAGGCAGTTATTATCAGAAAACTCCTCAACTTTCCCTTTCTCCTTTATTTTCTCTTTGTCCTCACCAGCTGTGCCAGCACTACTCAGTCGCCCCTCCTGGGGAGCCTCATTTCTTTCTGGAGTATTTCTCTGGGTCTCACATCCTGTTCTTTTTGCTATTCTGATTTTAACTGCCTTGATCTTACAATAGCCTCTAATCTGTGTTATCCATTTAATATTTATAAATTATTTCTCATGGTCCACCTCATGATTCATATGGTAAGGAATGTAGTATGACTATCCAGAAACTACAAATAAAAGTACAAAGATGTTCAGAGACATTAAATAAGTCACATGAACCAATGATTAAGCCAACTAGCTCCCAAGTTTCTTAAAACTTACTCTGTGTCCATTCCCCCAGCCACAGCCAGGACATATTCAATGGAATTCTGCTAAATTGTTTTCCTTGGTAAGGGGGTTCTCTGTGTTTGAAACCAAAGTAGAGCATACGGTTGACATTTTAGCAAGTAAACTTGTAAAAATATTTTTTGTACCCATAGAATGAAATGACTTCTTTAGTTTTAAGACAGAACAGACGGGTTACCTAGCAGAGTGTTTAGTTCTTCCTTTGGTATGAAAGCGAGTACATTCAGTTCTTTCAGCTACTCATCAGAGAATAATCTTTTAAAAATATATTTATTAATCCTTTGAGAATTTATACAATGTATTTAAATCATTTCACCTCAAGTTCTAACTCCTCTGAGATCCACCCCCTCCAAGAGCAATTTCTGTTGCTCAAATACTCGCGGGTAACAGACCTGCCATAGAGAGTGGTTAACCTACCCAGGGACGCACCCTTAAAGAAAGTGACTCTTCCACTCACTCCCATAAGATAACAAATGCCAATAGATCTTTAAAATGGGGTACGATGTTGTGTCTGCTCACCCCACATGCTAGAAGTTTATCTGGCTTGAGCTTGTACAGGCGTTGTGCATACTATCAATCATTTGTGAGTTCATATGTGCAGCTACCATAGCATGTCCAGAAAACACTTTTCCTTCTAGGTATCCACTACCTCTGGCTCTTATAATCTTTTTTCTCCCTTTGTCTACAAAGATTCAGAAGCCTTGTGGGGCAGACCATGATTTTTATGTCCCAATTAGGGATAAATACTCCATAGTCTCTTATTCTCTACCTGTTACCCAGTTTTGCATCTCTCTGTCTTAATGCCATATACAACAAAAAGAAGCTTCTTTGATGGGAATTGAGAAGTGTACTGCTCTATGGATAGAGGAATAGGTCATTGGAGGTCATTTTAGTTTTATGTCCATTTGGTAGAATACTAGTTGTAGGTTCTCTCCTCAGGACTATGATCTATCTAGATATCTAGATACAAGTCCTAGGACATAATAATGGTGCAGCTGTGTATATAATTTCACAGAATAAGCTTTAAATTCAACAGAAAATAGTTGGTTACTTTCAAGATGCTCATGCCACTGTTGCACCAGTGGGCATATCTTTCCAAGAAGGTCATTGTTACAGTTCATAGGGTTTGTAGCTGGGCAGGGTTAATGATTCCTTTTTTCCTCTAGTAGTATGAATAGCCCCTTCTAGCACCACAAAAGCTAATCAATATGGAAGAAGCTTCTAGGACAGTACCAGCTTGATTTCTCCATGTTCTATGACTCAAATATGTGGTGTCTTCAGCAATAGAACTTTACTGGCAAGTTCTAGAGGGTAACTAAGAGCAGAAGCAATAACTTGTAATGTTTTGCGTTCTATGGGACCTCACTGGCCAATAAGTCAACAGAAGAAGCAACCCATTCCTTTCACTGGGCTAGCATGTGGTATCTAGTTGGGTATTATTCTCTTGTTGTAGGGTTACTCCTTTTAAATTCCTTTTATATATGTATATGTGCATATTTTTAAAAGTTTCTACAGTAGTAAATTTTCAAATGGCTTTTAAAAAAGATCTTTAATGCTAGTTATTCCTCCCCATATTCCTTCTTCTACCCTGCCCTCCTATCCCTGTTTCCATTTCGTATTTCCTGTTCCCTTATTCTCCCTTTTCATTTTATGTCATTGAATTCTATATCCTCTGTTTTGAAAAAAATTCCCCTCTCCCATGACCCCATACTTAAGACTCAAAGATAACATTCACATACGAGAAACACTTGCAATGTTTGTCTTTCTGGCTCTGGGATACTGAACTGTATTAGTTACTTTTGTATTGTTGCAATAAAACATCACGACCAAGACAGCTTATGGAATGAAGGAAGTATTTATTTGGGCTTAGAGTTCCAGAGGGACCAGAGTCCATCACCATTATGGAGGGAAGCATGGCTACAGGCAGGAATGGAAGCAGAAACAGCTGAGAGCTCACATCTTGAACCACAGGCAGAAAGCTAAGAAAGCATCCTAAGAATGTCACGAGGCTTTTAAGCTTCAAAGCCTGGCCCAGTGGCATACTTTCTCCAGCAAGACTGTATCTCCTAAGCCTTCCCAAACAGTGCCATGAACTGAGGACCAAGCATTTAAATCCTCAAGACTACAGGAGACATCTCACTCAAACCACCACACTCTTTCAGGAGTAAACTTGCTCCCAGTTCTATTTACTTACCTGTGAGTTTTATAGTTTCATTTTTCGTAACGCCTGACTAATATTTTACTGTGTAAATGTACAACATATTCATCACCCTGTTGTCAGTTGATGTTCGTCTAGGCCATCTTCCTTTGCTGGCTACTGTGAACAGAGCAGCAGTAAATACGGATTAACAAGCATCTCTGTAGTAGGGTGTAGTCTTTTGGGTATGTGCTCAAGAGTAGTACAGCTAGATCATGAGGTAGATATATTCCTACCATTTTAAGCAACTTTTATGCTGATTTCCATAGAGTCTCCCTCAGTTTTCATTCCCACCAGCAGTGAATAGTGTTTCCCTTTCACCTCATCTAGCAGCATTTGTTACTTTTTAAAAGGCAATCTTAGCCATTATGCCTGGGGTAAGATAAAATCTCAAAGCAGTTTTAATTTGCATTTTATTGATGGCAAAGGATGTTGAACAATTTTAGAAAATGTTCCTAAGCCATTTGTGTTTTCTTTTTTCTTTTCTTTCTTTCTTTCTTTCTTTTTTTTTTTTTTTTTGACAATTCTCTGTTCCATGCCCCATTTTAAAATTGGGTTGTTCAAATGGTGCTGGTCTAACTGGAGGTCTATGTGTAAAAAAATGAAACTGGACCCATATTTGTCACCTTGCACAAAACTCAAATCCAAGTGGATTAAAGACCTCAACATAAAACCAGAGACACTAAGCCACTTAGAGGAAAAAGTGGGAAAGAGCCTGGAACATATTGGCACAGGAGACAACTTCCTGAACAGAACACCAACGGCCCAGGCCTTAATGTCAACCATTAATAAATGGGACCTCATGAGGCTGAGAAGCTTCTGTAAAGCAGGAGACACTGTCAAGAGAACAAAGCGACAGCCTACAGACTGGGAAAAAATCTTCACCAACCCTACATCTGACAAAGGTCTAATATCCAAAATATATAAAGAACTCAAGAAATTAAACACCACCTAACCGAATAACCCAATTGAGAAATGGGGCTTGGAACTAAACAGAGAATTCTCAACAGAGGAGTATCAAATGGCTGAGAAACACTTAAAGAAATGCTCAACCTCCTTAGTCATTAGGGAAATGCAAATCAAAACAACTCTGAGATTCCATCTTACACCCATCAGAATGGCTAAGATCAAAAACTCAAGCGACACCACATGCTGGCGAGGATGTAGGGAGAGAGGAACACTCCTTCATTGCTGGTGGGAATGCAAGCTAGTACAGCCACTTTGGAAATCTATCTGGTGCTATCTCAGAAAAATGAGAATAGGGCTTCCTCAAGACCCAGCTATTCCACTCCTTGGAATATACCCAGAAGATGCTCCAGCACACAACAAGAAAATTTGCTCAACCATGTTCATAGCAGCCTTATTCATAATAGCCAGAACATGGAAACAGCCTAAGTGTCCCTCAGTAGAAGAGTGGATAAAGAAACTGTGGTACATATACACTATGGAATACTACTCAGTTATTAAAAACAAGGAATTCCCGAAATTTGTGGATAAATGGATTGAGCTAGAAATGATCATAATGAGTGAGTTAACCCAGAAGCAGAAAGAATCAAATCACTTATATCTGCATACTAGCCCAAAGGGCATGTCCCACGAAAGCCTTCACTTACCAGGAAACTGGGACAGAGGGGAAGGCATCCTATTGGGACTCTAAATGAGAGACGCATAGGAGAATAGCAAAATAAAAGGATCCAGAGGGTCCTAGAAATCTACAAGTAGAACAATATGATAGGCAGATTTGGGCCCAGGGGTCCCGCTCAAACTAAGGCACCAACCAAGGACAATACAGGAGGTAAACTTTAAACCCCTTCCCAGATCTAGCCAATGGTCAGAATATTCTCCACAGTTGAGTGGAGAGTGTGATATGACTTTCTCACGTACTATGGTGCCTCACATTTGACCATGTCCCCTGGAGGGAGAGACCTGGTGGCACTCAGAGGAAGGACAGCAGGTAGCCAAGAAGAGACTTGATACCCTATGAGAATATATAGGGGGAGGTAATCCCCCTCAGGAACAGTCATAGGGGAGGGGAATATGGGAAAATGGGGGGGGGGGGAGGAATGGAAGGATACAAGGGATGGGTTAAACATTGAGATGTAACAAGAATAAATTAATAAAAAAAAATAAAATAAAATTGGGTTGTTTTCTTGATATGCATTTTTTAAAAAAAGTTTTTTGCATATCCTAGGTATTGTCTGTCAGATGTATAGCTGGTACAGCGTATTTCCCCATTCTCTCGGCTGTCTCTTAATTTGAGTGACAGTGATAAGAGTTTGTTATTGCATAGAAACTTTTGAGTTCCATGAGATCTCATTTATTAAAGGTTGGTATTAATGCCTATGCTATCAGGTCCTATTAACAAAGCCCTTTTCTGAGCCTACAAGTTCAAGCATATTCCCGATTTTCTCCTCCATCAGATGCAAGGCATTTGGCCTCATGTTGAGGTCCCAGATCCGTGTACTCCCTCTTTTCAACTGCTTCTAGTGTCTATTGTATTTTCCCTTCTGAATGAGAATTAAGCCTCCTCCCTAGGAGCCTCCTTATTACTTAGCTTCTTTAGGCCTGTGGATTGCAATATCCTGAATCATATGGCTAAGATCTGCTTATATGTGAGTACATACTATGTGTGTTCTTTGGCGTCTGGGTTACTTCACTTGAGAAGGTCTTTTCCAGCTCCATCTATTTGCCTGCAAGTTTTATGAACTCCTTGTTTTTTATAGCTGAATAGTATCCTATTGTGTAAATGTACCAGAGTTTCCTTATCCATTCTTCAGTTGAGAGACATCTAGGTTGTTTCCAGTTTCTGACTATTACAAATAACACTGCTATGAACATAGTTGAGCAAATGCCCTTGTTGTATGGTGGAGCATCTTTTGGGTATATGACCAGGAGTGGTATACCTAGGTCTTGAGAGAGAGCTGTTTCCAATTTTCTTAGAATCCATCTACCAGCAATGGAGGAGTGTTCTTCTTTCTCCACATCCTAACCAGCATATGCTATCACTTGAGTTTTTTATCTTAGCCATTCTGGTAGGTGTAAGATGGAATCTGAGTTATTTTGATTTGCATTTCCCTGATAGCTATGCATGTTGAGCATTTCCTTAAGTGCTTCTCATGACTGAATATTCTTCCGTTGAGAATTCTCTGTTTAGCTCTGTGCCCCATTTTTAATTGGATTATTTGGTTGGTTTGTATTTAATTTCTTGAGTTCTTTGTATATATATATATATATTGGATATTAGCCCTCTGTCAAGATGTAGGGTTGGTGAAAATCTTTTCCCAATCTGTAGGCTGTTGCTTTGCTCTGTTGACAGTGTCTTTTGCCTTACAGAAGCTTTTCAGTTTCATGAGGTACCATTTATTAATTGTTGATCTTAGGGTCTGAGCTTTTGTGTTCTGTTCAGGAAATTGTCTCCAGTGCCAATGAGTTAGAGACTCTTCCCCACTTCTGGACATATACATAAATGATGCTTCACCGTACAACAAGGACATTTGCTCAATTATGTTCATAGAAGTTTTATTCATAATATCCAGAAACTGGAAACAACATAGATGTCCCTCAACCGAAGAATGGATGAAGAAATTGTGGTACATTTACACAATGGAATACTACTCAGCTATTAAAAACAAGGAAATCTTGAAACTTGCAGGCAAATCGATAGAACTAGAAACGATCATCCTGAGTGAGGTTACCCAGACCCAGAAAGACAAGCCTGGTATATATTCACTTATATGTGGCTATTAGCCCAAACTATATCTCCTCTGAGAGGCTCCACCCAGTGGGAGATTGAGACAGATACTGGGACTTGAAAGTGGACTCTTGGCAGAGTGCTGAGAGTTGTAGGGAAGAGTAGGGGAATGGAAGGTCTGGGAGGGAGGGGACAGGGGCTCCACCGGGAGACCTTTAAGGCCTGTGGATCTTGATGCAGAGGACTGCACAAACTGATACACCAAGTTTTCTAATTAAGATAAGATGATAAGATGCTAGGCAGCAGATATTAAATTGTATGAGGTTTATTAAATGAGCATAGGGAGAGAAGGAAAGTGGGGAGAGGTACCCCAGAGAGAGAGAGAGACAGAGAGAGAGAGAAAAGAAGAAGAAGAAGAAGAAGAAGAAGAAGAAGAAGAAGAAGAAGAAGAAGAAGAAGAAGAAGAAGGGAGGAGGAGGAGAGAGAAAGAAGTAGAGGGAAAGGGAGTAAGGAAGTGAGAGAGGCGAGTGAGCTAGGTCTGTCCTTTTACATACTGGCAGGGCCACACCCCCATGGCAGGTAGACAAAGACATCATGGGTAGGTAGACTGAAGCAGAATTCTAACACCAAGGACAATGCATGCCGAAAACCAAGACTCCCTGTTCAGATGTAGCCGATGATCAGCTGATTCTCCACATAGAGGGTGGAGAGGGGACTGTTGCTGAACCTCTAACATGCACTCTGGTGCCTACAATTTGGTCACTGCCTCTTGCCAAGATGGCCTTGCAGGCACACAAAAGAAAGAGATGCAGGCTATTCTGATGAGACCTAATAGGCTGTGGCCAGACTCTGGTGTAGAAGATCCCCCATCAGAGGTCTAGGGGAAGGGAATTGGCAGAAGAAGGAGAAAGGGTGGGAATGGGAAGATAAGAGAGAGGGGATAACGATCAGTACATTGTGTGAATAAATTATAAATAAAATATGGAAAAATAAACCAAAATTGAGCTACATACACAGACTATCAAAAATGTCTATTGACTAACATTAGTAAGTCCATAAAACAGTGACAGAATTCTGTAGATGAGTTACAAAGTTCAGGAGGCAGGTGAATGTGGTGTGACTTGTGAAAGGTCTGGCATTTTAAACAACTGAAAAAATGACACAAATTTTTCCTTTAAAGAAAGTTCATAGTCCTGTGCAGGAGAAAGGTCACACTGCTTTCCAGGAGCGTCACTATTTAATAAACAATGCTGAAAATAAATGTGCTTATGGAATACAGAGGAACCAACACGTCAATTAGTTCTGCGAACCATGGCTTTTATTTCATTTTTAAATTTCAACCACATAATGATTGAATTGGTATTTTGTCACTGAGTTTTAGGACATTTTATGAGCTGACTTAAAAACAACTATATGTTAAATTAAAAACAACAACAAACAGATGAAAAAAAAAATGTAGGTTTAGAAGTCCCTAATGTCTGAGTGTCACTCAATGGTGTCATTTGACCTTCTCTCCAACAAAAAATAATTCCTTGTGTGTGTGTGTGTGTGTGTGTGTGTGTGCTGTGCCCAGATTGATCCAAAAAATAAAAGAACCAGAAAGACTCAAAACCGCTGTAAACACAAGGGGAATCTTTAATTCAGCTCTAGAGCTGGATCAAGCCCCATCCCCAAGTCAAAGGTGTCAGGAGTCAAAGGTCTGGGGAAGCGACCCCAGGTGTCGACCTGGCTGGCTTTTTATATGCTCTTCCCTCCCAGTGCCTCCCAAGCAGTGAGGAATCCTAGTTAACATAAGGGTGGGGGGGGGTCTAACATCCAAACGGTTAAACTTTCTTTGTTCTCTTTTTGTCACCATTTCCTCAGGGAAGTGTGTTTTTTAGTAATCCCATCTGGGGGAGGGGCGTGAGAGGGGCGTGGGGTGTCAGTTGCTATCAGATAACTATCTCTGGTTGCAGCTGTGAACTTGTCTACCTTTTAAATCTGTTTCTTCAAAGAACTTTGCAGACCTTAGATAGGCCATTTGTCCCCAGTGTTAGCTCAGAAGGAAATGAGCTCCTCAGCTACTCCCTAGGTCTGTCTATATGGGAGTTTAGCCAATTTAAAGAATCTTCTAGGCCCCTCATTCTTTCACATGTGGGAGGAGGCACTCTTTTCTTCTATTTATTTTTTAATTAATTATTTATTTTTTCCTTTATTTTTTAAATTTTATTTTATTAATTTATTCATATTATATCTCAATGGTTATCCCATCCCCTGTATCCTCCCATTCCCCTCTCCCTCCCATTTTCCCCTTACTCCCCTCCCCTATGACTGTGACTGAGGGGGACTTCCTCCCCCTGTATATGCTTATAGGGTATCAAGTCTCTTCTTGGTAGCCTGCTATCCTTCCTCTGAGTGTCACCAGGTCTCCCCATCCAGGGGATGTGGTGAAATATGAGGCACCAGAGTTTGTGTGAAAGTCAGTCCCCACTCTCCACTCAACTATGGAGAATGTCCTGTCCATTGGCTAGATCTGGGTAGGGGTTTGAAGTTTACTGCCTGTATTGTCCTTGGCTGGTGCCATGTTTATAAAAAAAATATTCATTTTATATCCCAATTGTGCCCCCTCCCTCATTCCCTCCCAGCTCCCTTCCCTCCCTTTTTCTTCCTACCCCCTCCACTAGTCCTCAGCAATGGGGAGCCCCACCATCACCTTGCTTGTCCCATTCTATTCCTGCCTGACTTTCTCCTGCAGTCCATTAGCAAGTCCCTACCCCTTCAGTATAGACTTTGCGCGATAAGGGGCAATGTCTAGGCATCTGAAGCATTCTTGTGAAAATGTGTGGAGGACTTGTTTGTTTATTCATTCCTTCATTTTTTTTTTTTTTTTTTTTTTTTTTGAGACAGGGTTTCTCTGCATAGTCTTGGCTGTCCTGGATTCACTTTGTAGACCAGGCTGGCCTAGAACTCACAGAGATCCATCTGCCTTTGCCTCGCAAGTGCTAGGATTACAGGCGTGCGCTATCCAGGGATGTAGCCACCAGTTCAGGGGTTTCAACCCAAGCTCACCATCAGAGATCCAAGGGATGAGGGAAGGGCTTCTAGAATGGTATCAAAGAAGGCTGCAGAGAAGGTGACTTTGGTTATGAGATGACTCTGCTCTCCCTACCATTGCTGTGCTCCTGGAAGAGGGTCGCTCTAAGCCATTCCTTTATGTTCTTCAGATCCTGTGTTTGAGTGAAGTTTCAAATACTCTGGCCAGGGCTGGAATTGCTTTCTGCTTTCCAAACACCCTCTTTCAGGTGTTAATTATCACCTGCCCCTCTCCCAGAGCCAGGCCACACCCTCTGGGAAATCTGCCCTCAGGCACCAGTGAGCAATTTGCTTTTATTCCTACTTTGTGTTTATCCTTGTACTCCTCCTTCCAACCTTGCTGAGGTTCTTATTCTGTTCTCTGCTTTCCTATTCTTTTTTTTTTTTTTTAAACAAAGAGCTTCTTTGTTCAAACACTTAATTGTAGATGAGCTGCTGTGGCAAATCCCTACTGCTGTCTCTACTGTCTCCAAGGTTCTTTACTGGGCTTTGACTATAGCATCAGCTGAATCTTTTGATTTACCATTGCACTGAAATACAGACTTTCTCGTGATGAAATAAAGGTGCCAAGGGAAAAACATTCTCAGGGGAACCGTAACTAATGTGTGTAGCTCTATCTAGCATTAGTGGCCACACACATTTCCATTTGAACACAGTATCAAAGAAAAGCCTAAAAGTTAACAAATCAAGCCTGGCAGGAAATGTAGAACAAAGGTTAGGAAACTACAGATTCATACTCAGACCACTGGAGTAGTGACTTTGCCATTGGCTGCAGGACCCATAGGCCTTTATTGGGGTGATGAGGAAGTCCATGATTGTTTTTATATTAATTTACAGAATCTCAATGACACTGGCTGAAGGAGTGCTGAGTCTACCTGAAAGATCTACTTGTGAAAGTTTGTTGCTGAGTCAGGGATGTACCATGCATACCTCTGGATCCAGTGGGGTCTACTTGAAAGTTCCTAGTCATTCTTTCCTCCTGTGACAGTGGCAGCCCAAGGAACAAGTTGGAAGTGGGTGGCCCAATGTCCCCAGAAACTTCAGAAGCTTGTTTTTATGTACTTATGAGTCTGGCGGCCCCAATCATGAAGCTTAAGCAGACACTTGTGTTTCAAGGTCACCAGCGATAGCTGTTTGAAAAGCATAAAAATAGATTCTAGTTTTGAAATCAATGAATGCAGTTTTGGCCCCAGACAGCTTTACATTTAGCCAAATGCCTCTAGGACAGATTTTAATATTTTATGCTCCCTGTCTTATCAATAGAAAGGGCAATGAAGGCCCTGGGGAATGTTCTTGTGTTATTGGAATACTCCTGTACCCAACACTACCACTCTTGAGGTTTTAGTCTCTGTAAGATGTATCCCTGTATAACTCTCTCTTCTACAGGAAGACTGGATCCAGGACATAGCTGTTCTTCTTTATCAAAGTTAATTTAATTTTATAATGAGATAATAACAAAAGAATAAAAAAGCATAAAGTAACACAAATGAATGAAAAAGAAGTTAGTGATTGTTATGATAATGTAAATAGTTATGTATAATAGTCTGGTAAAATATGTTTATCATGAAAAATTATGTTTATCATATCATCGTAGGAGTATGAACATATATGGAAGACTACATAAACAGAGAAAAATGGGATGAAGATCATGAATATGTCCTTATGACCTTTTGAATTATTTTACATATTTTTTGCCAACATTATGTACAGCTTCTATGTTTAAAAAACAGTTATCAACGTTTTCTATATGTTTCAATGTGATTGAAGAATCTGAATTTTTAAATAAAATTTCCATTTTATGAAAAATCTTTTAGATTTGCCAGGACATATTTATGGTCACAATTTCTCATCTTATTGTTATTTTGTGTATGATTATTTTTCCTGTATATATTCTGTGTACATGATGTGTGCTCAGTCCATTCAGGCCAGAAGAAGGCATAAGATCTGCTGGAATGGGTTTACAGAGCATTGCTAAACTCCAGATCAGGCTAGGAACTAAACATCAGTTCTCTACTGTGGGGAGCCACCCTTAGTGGCTCTTGGCTTAAAACATAGGCAATTCCACCTTGCCTGTAGGCTCCGATTTCTGCACCTCCCCTTGGCACGTAGCAAGCTGAGGGTCAGCCCGAGGCCACACCACCTGGTCCCTGTCCCAGGAAGCTGCTTGCTTACCTTATCTCTGCAGCTGCATTCCTCAGAACTAACCTCCCTATCCTTGAAGATTTTACTACTGAGATATATAGCAGAACAACCTCATTAGGTCCTAGGAACCCGCTTGCTTGTCACCTTTGCAACTGCATTCTCTTAGAACTTACTTCCTTATCTTGAAGTTTTTACTACAAGGCTAGAGAGCAGAATAGCTGCCACTAGGTTTCCATAGCAACCCTGCCCTTTGCCCGTCTGAGACTCTCAATAAAAACCCTGTAAATTTTTTCAATAAACGGGGCTTGATCAGAATTCAGACTTGCCCTCATTTCTTCATGTCTCCTGTCCTTTTTTTCTACTCCGGCACCCCCTCTCAGGTTCCATTTGAAGACCCGGTGGGCCGGGGCAGTTTGGCACCCAGACGTTGGGCCTGAGGCACGGGGGAACATGCAAGGAGCACTGTCTTAAGACTGCAGTTGCATCATACATTGAGGTCGCCGTGGAGAAAGTCCACTGTGTGAGTGAAGACCCGCACAGAGATCGCCACGGAGAAACGCCCACTCCGTGAGAGAAGATCTGAGGTAAGCAGACGGTGATATTATGGGACAGGGAATTAGTGTACATAAGAAGTTCATAGGTGGACTTAAAGATGCTTTCAAGGCACGAGGAACTAGGATTAAGAAAAAAGATTTAGTTCTTTTTTCCTCTTTCTCAAGGACATTTGTCCCTGGTTCCCATAGGAAGGAACCATAGATGAGAAAAGACGGAAGAGGGCGGGTGATACTTTAAATGATTATTACTATGGAACCTTTGGTCCTGAAAAGGTCCCTGTCACTGCCTTTTCCTATTGAAATTTGATTAATGATATCTTGTGCGTTAGATCTTATGTATTAGATGAATGTGAAAATTTTCTTAAAGAAGAACTTAGAAAACGTCTGGGGAAATGTAAAAGCTGACCTACCCAATCCTCTCTTCAGGACCCCCATTAAGGCCAAAGTCTAAATCTCTTCTGCCTGAAGAATCCTCTCTAAGACCAAGACTCTAGTCAAGGAATTAGGTAAGGTGGCCGCCACTCTTCTTTGTCTGTCTCTCTGTCTCTCCACGTTTTTAGTTTCACTTTGGAGCTCGAGCATTTGGGTTAGTCACAGTGTCAAGGTTGCTCTTTGCTTGTGCCAGGAGATAGTGTACCTCCTGACAGGGAGGCTGGAAGACGTTCCTGCCCTCCAGGAGTGGGAGTCAATCCCCCTCCACTTTGGGAGAGCTCTTGGCCTGCCTGATCACCAGGTCTGATCGCTCACTTGGCTCTGGTTTTGGTATAGTACAGACTATTGTGGCTTTTGGCGCTATTTTCTGTTTTTGTTTATTTGTGTCTATTTGTGTGGACTTTCTTACTGTGAGACAGAAAGAATCAACTCCCTCGACTGTTGTCTTAGACCACTGGACGGATGAACTAGGGCAAGTAACCTGGGCCTCATAGTGAAGAAAGACAGACTTGTCACTTTCTACTCTTGTCTTTGGTGTTTAAATGTTGTTTTATATATTATATTCTGTTGGGGAAAAAAACCCAAAATTAACTTTGCTGGCTGTTAGTTCTAACTCATTTCACTGATTCTCAAAAAAAAAAAAAAAAGGAAAGAAAAGAAAAGAAAAGAAACAACAAAAACTGATAAACTAGCTCTGTCCTTAGAGCCAGGCTTCCTGGATCAAACTGGTAGGAAGCCCAGGGCTGCCTGAACTCCTAATGATGTGCTCTACACTCCAGCCAGCCCAAATTTTTTGAACATGGCAAGTGCAAGGTCACTACCCACAACAGAAAATATTAGGTGGCTAAAAACTGAGAGCTAATATGATGGGTCTTTCCCGGAAGTGCGTGGTAAGCAATGATCAGATAAAGCCACTGGTCAGGTCTTTTTCAGTCCTAGTCACTCCTTGGACTCCTTGGTGATGGGCTCTGAATAAATTTCACTATAGAGACTGTGCATTTTCTTTCTTTTTTTTTTTTTTTTTAAGTTATTTATTATTATGTATACAGTGCTCTGCCTGCATGCACACCTGCAGGTCAGAAGAGGGCATCAGATTACACTATAGATGGTTGTGAGCCACCATGTAGTTGCTGGGAATTGAACTCAGGACCTCTGGAAGAGCAGTCAGTGCCATTAACTGCTGAGCTATCTCTCCAGCCTCTGAGACTGTGCATTTTCAACAGGGGCTTTTGTGCAGAAATATCCTGGGCAGGGTGTAAACTCGGATACTCCTAGTTTCTCTATTATCTTTCACAGGTTCTGCCTTTAAACATTTAACATTTAGGTGTAAGATCCTTTTAATTTATGGTATAAAATTAAAGAAATGTTTTGTCAGTTTTACTACATGTTTGTTTATTATTGACTTTAAAGGTATTAAAACTGCATCTCCAGCATGTATCTGTGAACTTTTATCTAAAGATTAATGATTTGCTTATTAAATATAATGTTTAAAATTTACGTTCAAACTCTTGTTTAAAATATGAGTGCATGTGCGCTTGTAACACAGATATTATGTAATTCAATCCTAGTTCAAAACACTGTAAAAATCTGGTTTTATGTTCTAAAAGTTATGGTTATACTCTATGACTTCATCAACAAATGTAACAGGACTCGTCTGTATTAATTACATTACAGTCAATATAAAGTATTAATAATTTTAAATTTTTCTATAAATTATAAATTAAATACGTTAGTAACACTGATAAATTTTCTTTAAAAACTGTTGTATTCTATAATGATATGCCATATGAAAACCAGAAAAGTTTCCAACCCCTATAGATCTTGATGCTAAAGTAAAGAAAGTCTAATTTAATGGTTATCATTTTATTATTAACTGTTATGTAACTTTTCAAGGTCTTATTGTACATAAAAATGATGGTATGTAAAACAGGAGATGCAAATTAATGCAGTGCATAACATTGCTCAGCTGGTACTGTTTCCATACATTAAGGGCAAAGCCATTCTAAAAAAAAAAATGGGTACAGTTGAGAGTACAAAAAAAAATGTGTTCTGGCAAACAATGATATATATTTACTTATAAGTAGATATTAGCCCAACATAGATGCTCTGTGAGAGAGACCACCCAGTGGAGGATTGGGACAAATACTGGAAATCATTGTCAAACTCTGGGCAAAAAGCTGTGAGTTATATAAAATGTGGCCCAGATAAAACACATTAACAAGTATTTAAGATTATGAATAAAAGGTAACTTAATAAAAATCATTACAAACAGATGACATGGGATTGGAGCAGGATCCCATACCTGCCCCACTATGAAAAAATAGTTTAATTAATTAATATCTGCTGAGCCCCAGATGCAAAAGGGGAGACTTGTACCCTGTCAAAGGATCTCCCAGGAATGCTCTTACCCATGCCTCATTCATTCTAAACTTCCTGAACCTAGATGCCAAAGGGAAATCAGCGGCAGATCACTTATGGCACTCCGCTACAAAAGATCATTACGCCACTGTTTTATGGAAAGATCCATTGACCTACAAATGGTCAGGACCCGACCCAGTGCTTATCTGGGGTCGAGGATCAGTTTGTGTGTTTGACACCAAAGCAGATGCAGCCAGGTGGCTGCCAGAAAGACTTGTGAAACAAGTGGACAATTTTTAACAAACAATCCAGTGAGGATGAAAAACTCACTGAGATAAGTTAATTCTGTTTCCTTCACAGAGATGTTGAGAAAAAAGACCATCCTTATCTGCTGGATCACCTCTGGATACCTCCTCCCGATGACCTTCTGTGGTTTTAGAGATCCTCATGAGGCTATAGAAATCATCCAGAAGATGCAAGGAAAGCCTTGTGATTGTCTGGGAGGAAAAATGCTGTTTCTATGCTAACAAGTCTGGGATCATTCGAGATAAGATTGAAGACCTGGAAAAGTGGCAAAACAAACAAACAAACAAACAAAAAACCAACAACAAAAATAACTCTTTGATAATCCCCTTTGAAGTGGGCTCCAGGGGTTCCTCCCATATCTTCTCCCCATTTTAGGCCCCTTGCTTGGCTGATTAATACTACTATCACTAGGACCCTTTCTCTTTAACAAACTCATGGCTTTTGTCAAACAGCAAGTGGATGCCATCCAGGCCAAGCTCATACAGGTCTGTCATAACAGGCTGGAGCTTGCAGACCAAGGCCATTCACAAGAATAGCAGGCAATATCCAGAGTAACCCCACCTAAGACAGGGCCAGGGGTCAAAAGGCTACCCTTGGACCCAATGACGGGCTATAGAGGGCACCAGGGGATTCAGAGCTAATGACGGGATTATGCACAATCGGGACCATATCCAAAAAACATCAAGCTGTTAGCCTCTTGATGACAGGTAAGGAACGAGGTTGATGCAGCCTAAGACAGGCATGGGGCCTGTGAGGAGCCACCTTAGTGGCTTTTGGCTTAAAACATAGGCAATTCCATCTTGCCTCTAGGCTCCAATTTCTACACCTCCGCTTGGCACATAGCAAGCTGAGGGTCAGCCTGAGGCCACACCACCTGGTCCCTGTCCCAGGAAGCTGCTTGCTTACCTTATCTCTGCAGCTGCATTCCTCAGACCTTACCTCCCTATTGAGATACATAGCAGAACATCTTTATTAGGTCCTAGGAATCCACTTGCTTATCACCTTTGCAGCTGCATTCTCTTAGAACTTACTTCCTTATCTTGAAGTTTTTACTACCAGGCTAGAGATCAGAATAGCTGCCATTAAGTTTCCATAGCAACCCTACCCTTGCCCCTCTGAGACTCTCTATAAAAACACTGTGAAAATTTTCAATAAACGGGGCTTCATCAGAATCCAGACTTGCTCTTATTTCTTCATGTCTCCTGTCCTTTTTTTCACTCCAGCACCCCCTCCCAGGTTCCATTTGAAGACCCCATGGGCCAGGGCACTCTACAAGAGCAACAAGTACTCTCAACCACTGAGCTATCTCTCCAGCCCCATGATTTCTTATCTTCTAAGAGTTTCAGCATAATTATCTCAGAAAACTGGGAATAGGGCTTCCTCAAGACCCAGCTACTCCACTCCTTGAAATATACCCAGAAGATTCACCATCACACAACAAGGACATATGCTCAATCATGTTCATAGCGGCCTTATTCATAATAGCCAGAACATGGAAACAGCCTAAGTGTCCCTCAGTAGATGTATGGATAAAGAAACTGTGGTACATTTACACTATGGAATACTACTCAGCTATTAAAAACAAGGAATTCCCAAAATTTGTGGACAAATGGATTGAACTAGATATGATCATAATGAGTGAGTTAACCCAGAAGCAGAATGACTCAAATGGTATATACTCACTTATAACTAGACACTAGCCCAAGGGACATGTCCCATGAAAGTCTTCACCCACAAGGAAAGTGGGATAGATATGAGCACATCCTTTTGGGACTCTAGGTGAGAGAAGTATGGGAGAATGGGGAAATAGAAGGATTCAGAGGGCCCTAGAAACCTACAAGTAGAACATTATGACGGGCGGATCTGGGCCCAGGGGTTTTGCACAAACTAAGGCACCAACCGAGGACAATACATGCAGTAAATATTGAACCCCTATCCATATCTAGCCAAGGGACAGGTCATTCTCTACAGATGAGTGAAGAGTGGGGAGTGACTTTCACATGAACTCTGGTGCCCCATATTTGACCATGTCCCCTTGATAAGGAAGCCTGGTGGCACTTAGGGGAAGGATAGTAGGTTACCAAGAAGAGAATTTATACCCTATGATCATATACAGGGGGAGGAGGTCCCCCTCAGTCACAGTCATAGGCGAGTGGAATAGGGTGAAAGTGGGAGGGAGGGAGGAATGGGAGGATAGAAGGGATGGGATAACAACTGAGATGTAATATGAATGAATTAATAAATTAAAAAAGAGTTTTAGCGTATTACCTTTGTAAGGCTGTCATCTAGCGTGGCTCACTATTTTAAAAGTTAAAGTAAAAATAATTTTGTCAGTGTAGTTTTCTGTAGAAATTTGATTGATTTCTTTCAAGAATTTTCTTTAAACATTTTTTTGGGTGGTTTTCATTTTGACATTTTCACATATGTGCAGTATACTTTGATCTTATATATATAGAAACATCTAGAGTAAACCACAAAGGACAATGGTTGGGAAAAAGTCAAATGTCTTGATGGATGCCTTCAATATGCAAGGCATGTTGCATGTGTGCACATGAAAGTATTTCCATTTCATTAATGCTTACAGCAGTTCAATGTGCATAACTATTCCATTTTACAAGAACAAAGAAAGACATTTCTCAGTCTGAAAGAAGTCCATACTCTTTCCTTATGAAGGTCTTAACACTGAATCCTTTCCATTTCTTCTTTGTCTTTGCTTCCCTTTCCTCCTTCCCAGCACTTCTGCATTTGCCCACCCACCTGTGCTGGAGACACTTCAGTTCCCACTGTATGATTCAATCATCAGCTCCATCTTTCACTTACTATTTGGTCAGTCAAGCATGGAAAGCCTTCAAACTTCCAATGGACAACCTTGTATGCACTTTTATTAGTACTGAAATACAACAGTAAACAAAACAGGTTGAGTTCCCTGCCAAAGCTGACATTGTAGAAGGAACGATCAGGAAGTATGCATGCAGTTGACATGAGATGTCGAGAGGGGAATCATGGCGGAAAGTCCACTGTAAGGGCACATCTAAAGAGAATGGAGTTTACAGGGCAGAAAGAGGGAAGAAAGCTCCTTGGAAGTGATTGTTGTGGGAATGGACAAAATGTGTTCCTACACCATGCTTGACACAGTGGATCGGGTAAGCACAAGCAATAGATTAATAATCTTTGACTTTAGTTGGTTCAGCCTGTGCACACACCAGTAGCAATGCACATAACATCCCAAGGCCCTCACTTTTATACATATGCCACCCACACAGGGGTCCCTCATTCCGACTAGCCAAATGCTGGGCCCCAGTCCCTTTCCACTCCTTTCCTGTCTGTTTGCCCATTTTTTTAAAACCATTTCCTTTTCGAATTAAACACCCAAGAGCTTTCAAGTGTGAACATCACATACTGTGGGTCAGACCCTGTGTGCTCAGCAGACATGGACACAATGTGCTTATACCAAGCAGGTCAGTACACTGTTTGAAAGCGCCAGCATTAAAGATTGGAAAACAGCAAAGAGGCATGTCTTGGCAGCTTGCCTAGCCTCAGGACAGGCTCTGAAGCCTGCTAGCTGATGCTACCAGGCCAGTAGGAATTGAATTCTAACCTGTTGCTCACCCAGGATCCCACCTGCATTAAGCTACATGTACACCCCACACTAAACAATGAAATAACATTATTTCCCCATAACAGTTGTCAAAGGTACAAGGATGGGTGCCTAGGCTACATACCAATCTAGCCTAGACTGGTTTGGACACATATAAGGGAAACTATTTCCTTTGAGTGAACTATTAAAGAGAAACCTCTTGTGCCTATGCATAACCAGGACTGCATATGTTTGAAATCAGATGCATCACTAGAAGGAACATTCACAGTAAGCATCCACATGATAGCGCTTAGCAGCAGGACATCTTTACCTCCATAAAAGGGAGCCACAAAGGAAACTCAGTGCCTTGAATTCACTCCTTCATGGTGCCCGCTGTCAAGAGTGACAGTGTACTTCTCTGCTCTACACTGTTGCTTCACTTTTGAGTAAAGTTTCTTGCTTCTTTCCAAATCTACATGAGCCTTTATTTCAGTTCACACAATCTGGACCTTAAATCCCAGTAACACATAGCAAACAATGTAAGCGGCAGAGGTTGTCAATGAGAAATACGGCTGTATAGTTAGTAGAGGCCAGACTACAGTGGGTTGTCTGTCTCTTTAGGCATAATTAAGAGGTGAGGTTTACTGTGCAGAAAGGAATCTGATTGGTCAATAGAATGAGTCCTCATGTCCCATGGATGTGCTTATACATTAGAACAAAGCCTAAAAGGAAGATCATGAGATGCAAATGAGCAAATATATGATGTTTGTTTTTAATTCATGGTGAGGACCATTTTTTTTTCTTTTCAAAATTTAGCTAAAGATGAAGGGAAAAGTGCAAAAAAGTGTAGAAAATTCAATTGTATGTATTTTTGTTGTTGTTATATAAATCTGTCATTGTATAGCCTGCTTAAGCCACCTGTAGCTGAGTACACCTGAGATTCTGAGATGCCAGCACTGCTCAGGTGTCTCATAGCACTCTGTCAAGGGAATTTCTGCCAGTCACATAGTGACTCCATTCTTGTAACACAAAAAATATCTGCTATGCTGAAAAATATCTTTGGCACTAAAAGAAAATGTTACTTCAAAATGACTTGGGACAACAGAAACGCATAATTTTCTTTACATTTTAAATGTTATTTTTGTTTATATGTATGCACATGTAATTTTACATGAATGCATAATGGTGATATCATAGAGCTGCCAGAAAGATGACTATCTCAAATATGTAAAAATCAATACCAAGTTATGATGAACGGGCTATTTGAGGCGATTGCCTTTGAAATAATCACTGCACACATTAAAATTTTAAATTACTATTTTTGTTTAGTCTTTGAGAATTTCATACAAACACATTTATTTCTGTTGTATTCATTCTCCACTCCCTCTTACTCTATCAGATCCCCTCCAACCCTTCCTATGGTGCCCCCTCAACTTCATTTCTTTTTAAAAATAACCCAGAGTCCAATTAGTGCTACCCACATATGAACGGGTGTGGGCCCATCCCCAGAAGCATAGTCAACTCTAAAGAAAGCTAACCTGCCCTTAACAGCTGTCATTTGTCAAGAGCTAGGGATGGGGGCGGGGCCATGTGTCCCTCTTCTAGCCATGCTTGAATACCGATTGACTTGATTGTGCAGGTCTTACACAGACAACCACAACTGCTGTAAGATTGTGGATGCAGAGTCCTGTTATGCCCAGAAGATATTGTTCTCTCAGTTCTCCACAACCTCCAGCTACTACAATATTCTAGTTATTTCTGAGCTTTTGGGGAATAAGTGTGGTACAGGTGTCCAATTCACGGCCGAGAACTCTGCTCACACTTATGCTCCGTGCCTTCACTAGTTGTAAGTCTGTGTATGAACTGTGATCCACTGTACAAATGTGGTTCTCTGTTGTGAACTGAGAGCTGTGCTGATCTATGGGTACACAGACTCACATTTACAAGGCAGTTTTATAGTATGTCCTTTTACCAAGTTGTGAACCTTGCAAGCTACAATAATGACTGGACTGGCCAGATATGCCCATGGGGGGTGTGGGGAAGTCCATCCACTTCCTGATAAGATTTCAGGCTAACTGGACAGGAGGAAACTCACTCCTGGTACTTCAAATCTGGCTGAGAACATGAGTTTGAGGAACCCATAGGCCCAAGGGTAAATTCACTGTTATTTTGATAAAATAGAGATAAGCAGTGCCTTGACAGACCCATGGGATGTGGAAGCCAGGCCAACATGGGATGTGGGAGCCAGGCCTACATGGGATGTGGGACCCAGGCCCACTGCTGGTCACTGAATGACAAATATTAAAAGAAAATGTGGTTTTGACTGTGCTTTCTAATGAAAATGTAAAAGGCTCTGTGCTTTCTTAGATGTTAATAGAATTTCTTAGGCTCTGCTTCCTTTGGATGTTAATTAGTTCTCTCCGTGCTCCATGCTTTCCCAGCTCTGCGCTTTCTTCTCTCACCCCCAAAATAAATGGAGTCTCAGACAGTCATGGTGGAGGGACAGCGAGGAACAGAGCAAGCAAGCATGAGCAGGAACTCCTGAAAGACAGTCAGCCTTTATTTATAAACCTTGGGCAGTGGGGAGGCGTTTTGATGGTGACTATGTCTGATTCACTTGGGTTAAGGGTGCCAGAGTACTTAATCTACATACAGTGGTACAGTAGCTCATTTATAGGGTGGGGATGGGAGTGATAAAGTGGAGGGGTTGGGGATTGGGGAGTCCCATCACAAGAAGAAGAAAACAGTACTTAATTATTCTGTGAGGACATGACTTCTAGGTACAATTACTTGAGGCTAAGATCTCAGCATAGGGTGGGGTACTTCCAGGAATTCCCTGTGGTTGTTAGTCAAGTTCCTTATCAGGAAAGGATCTGGCTTGTAATCTTCCCTGAGGGCTATTTAATTCCCCCTCAAAATCGGAGGTTGCCAGACCAGGTGGAGTGAGGCATACCCCCAGCCCCCACTAAGGAATCAAAGTTCTTCAAGAAATCAGAGTGCACGTTCATTGACTGAGAGCAGAAGGGCTATCCGGAGAAGCCAGGCTTCATCCTTATCCAGCAGAGTCCCACAACATGGAAAACAGTGGCAGGGAAGCCTCATGGTGTCTGTTACTGATCCATGGAAAGGCCTCAGGGCCACATGTTTTAGGAGGAGCAAGCATTTTTTCACTCCAAATCTTACGTTTGATTTCCATCCGTCAATAGTGCTGTGGACTTTAATTTGTTTTTCTTTTTTTAAGGTAGAAGAAAAAATATATAATGTGAAACAAAACACATTTTAAGGAGTATTCAGTAGACTTTTTACAAAATTGTAAGCATGGGGTGCCTATATTTTATGTTTTAAATTGCATATTCAATCTGTATATAAATGTATACATGCATATATAATCTTATGCAAATGAACAAGAGGCGTAAGATGTTTGGTGATGATCACTTCCTTCTATTTTGGTTTCTTTTTTCCCTGAGCTCTCTCATCTATGTTAATTATCTACCCTTAGCCTTAGTAGGAGACCTTTATAGCTTCAGAATATGCTAGGCAGATTAAAACGCCCCTTTCCCACTCACATGCCTGGGGCACATCATGCTTCAAATGCTAGCCTGGACTGGAAGCTTTGTAGTAACAGACTCTCATTAGTACCTTGTCTTTGTTAATCACATCCTTGGGAAGTGGTTCCTGCTTGTGTGTGAAGACTCAAAGACCTAAATGCTCTTTATGACAAGAGAGTAGACTTTCATAAAAACAAGGTATTTAAGAATATCCTCCTGTGGCATTGATAGGAAAAAGCACAGTGGGGATTTTTTTTTTTTGGAGTGAAAGGATAGTTTACATTTTGACTGACAAGGTTTATATCAATATTGCTATTCATTAAATTCCTTGGAACTGTATCTTTAGACTGGGTGCATTTGACTGAAGGTAAATCATACACAAGTAAGTTTTTAGAACAATAGTTTAAGTTTTAAAAAATGTATTCTTCTCTTATATAATCTATCCTCACTGAGGTGTCCCCTCTCTCCTCCCCTACCATTTTCCCCGTCCTCCCATCCCCCATCCCCTCTTCTCCATTTCTCTTCAGAAAAGGGCAAGCTTCCCTGGGAAGCTTGACACATCAGGTTGCAATGAGACTGGGCACCTCCCCTCATATTAAGACCAGACTAAGCAACCCAGAAGGAGGAAAGGGCCCCAAAGCAGGAAAAAGTCAGAAACAGCCCTTGCTCCCACTGTTATGAGTTCTGTAAGAAGACTAAGTTACACGACTGTAATTTATATGCAGAGAGCCTAAGTAAGACCCATGCAGGGTCCCTAGTCTTTGGAAGGCCCCGTGAGCCAAGATAGTTGATTCTGTGGGTTTTTCTTATATATTCTTGGCCCCTCTGGCTCCACACACTCTTCTTCCCTCTCTTCCACATGATTCTCCACACTCTGCTTAATGTTTGGTTGTAGGTCTCTGCAACTGTTTCCAACAGTTCCTGGATGAAACCTCTATTGTTTTAAAATTACATGTATCACCTGTAGGCCTGGCTATCAATCAATTAACCAAGACACAGATACTTGTTATATTTTAAAATAGCCTTGGTTAACCTGGGGCAGGGCAGATATCAATCCTCTAAACTACCTCCCATAGTGGGACAGGCATGGGATCCCCACCTCAATCCCATGCCATCTGCTTCTAATAACTTCTATCAAGTTACCTCCCATTCATAATCCCACATACTTGCTAACAGTCTTCATCTGGGCTGGATTCTCCATCCACGCCACTGGCCATGTGCTTCTTCTCCAGCTAACCCATGGCGGCCTTCTTCTCTTCACTTCAGGTCTCTCTCCTTCTCCTGGTGGCAGTCCTTTCTTCTTCCCAGAATTCCCTCCTCTCATAGCCCCACCTATCTCCTCTGCCCTGCCCAGATGGGATGGCTTTTTATTAAGCAAAAGATGGGTCAGAGACAGCAAGCAGTAATTAGCCTCAAACTACATCAGACTATGCCCCAACACACCTCTCTGATAATGATTATGTTAAACTCCTGCATATGAGTATAGTAGAATATCATTGGGAATCAGTTCATTGACTTTTGGTTGTTTTACCAGCCATCTTTGGTTCTATCTTAGGAGGTCTCTTTGGTCCTGGCCCTTCAGGCAGTATCCTGGGTGGGCTTCCTATCATGGCATGGGTCTCAAGCTGGAGCAGTCATTGGTTGACCACTCCCACAATTTCTACACTACTTTTAACCCAGCAGATCTTGTAGGCAGGGGAAATCGTAGGTCAAAAGTTTTGTGCCTGGGTTAGTCCCAGTCCCCCCACTGGAAGTCATGCTTGGTTTCAGGAGATGGTCAGCTCAGGCTCCATATTACCCAATTCTAGAAATCTTAGCTGGGATCACTCATATATTCCTGGGAGTTTCCATTGTACAACATTTCTAGCTGTACAAGAGATGCTCCTCCAATTCTAGTTGTCTCTCCCAGTATCCTCTCCCTCCATCTGCTCCCACCTGTTCCCTCCTATTCCTATTCCCACCCCCGCCCCAGTTCACCCATGAGATCTATTCAATTCCACTTCCCAGGAAGAATCATGTGCTCCTCCCTTTCCCTCCTTGATACCTAACTTCTCTGAGTCTGTGGATTGTAGCATGGTGACCTTTATTCACTTATAAGTGAACACATTCCATGTACATCTTTCTGGGTCTGGGTTATCTTACTCAGGATAAATTTTTCTCATTCCATCCATTTTCCTGCAAATTTCCTGTTTTGTTTGTTTGTTTGTTTGTTTGTTTGTTTTGTTTTGTTTTTTTTTTAACAGCTGAGTAATACTCCATTTTGTACATGTACCACATTTTAAAAATCCATTCTTAGGTTGGGGGACATGTAAATTGTTTCCTGTTTCTGGCTATTAGGAATGAGGCTTCTGTGAACATAACTGAGCAAAATGTCCTCGTAGTAGGAGAAGCTTCCTTTGGGTATATACTCAGGGTTAGTATAGCTGGGTTTTGAGGTAGATCAATTCCCAATTTTCTGAGATATAGCTATATTGATTTCCAAAGTGGCTGTACATGTTTGCACTCTCATCAACAATGGAGGAGTATTCCTCTTGCTCCGTATCTTCTCTAGAATGAGCTGTCTCTTGTGGTTTTGATCTTAGCTATTCTGACAGGAATAAGATGGAATCTCTGAGTCATTCTGATTTGCATTCCCCTGATGGCTAAGGATGTTGAACTTTTCTTTTAAGTGTTTCTCAAATTTTTGAGAGTGAGTTTCTTGTGTTTCCTCTGTTGAGATTTTTTTCTGTTTGGATATGCTGCGATTTTTAATTAGATTATTTGGTTTGATGATGTCTAGTTTTTTTGAGTTCTTTATATATTTTGGATATTGGCCCTCTGATGTGGAGTTGATAAAAATCTTTACCCATTCTGCAGACTGCTGTTTTACCCAATTGATGGTGTCCTTTGCTTTACAGAAAGTTTTCAGTTTCATGAGTTCCCATTTATTAATTGTCAATTTTGGTGCCTGAACACTGAAGAAGTTGTTCACAAAGTTGTCTCCTGTGCCAATGGGTTCAAGGCTATTCCTCACTTTCTGTTCTACCAGGTTCAGTGTATCTTGTTTTATGTTGAGGTCTTTGATCCACTTGGACTTCAGTTTTGTACAGGGTGACAGATATGGATCTATTTGCATTATTCTACATGCAAATATCCATTTAGACTAGAACCATTTGTTAAATATGCCCTCCCCTTCCCCCTTTTATAATTTTGGCTTCTTTGTCAAAAATTAGGTGTCAACAGGTGTATGGGTTTATTTATGGGCCTTTGATTTAATTCTATGAATCAACATTTTTTTAATGCCAATATCATGCAGTTTTTTTTATTACTATATCTCTGTAGTAAAGCTTGAAATCAGGGATGGTGATACATCCAAAAAGGCTTTTTTTTTTTTTTTTTTTTTAAATTTAATTTAATTGTACATGCTTGTTTTAACTATCCTGTGTTTTTCCTTATGAAGTTAAATATTGTTCCTTCAAGGTCTGTAAAGAATTGTGTTGAAAATTTGATAGGGATTGCATTGAATCTGTTGATTACTTTTGGTAAGATGGCTATTTTAATGTTAATCCTACAGATACATAAGCCTGGGAGATCTTTCCATCTAATGATATCTTCTCCAATTTCTTTCTTTGGAGACTTGGAGAGAGTTACACCAAGATATTTTATATTATTTGTGGCCATAATGAAAGGTGTTGTTTCCCTCATTTCTTTCTCAGCCTGTTTATTATTTGTATATAAGAGAACCACTGATGTTTTTGTTTGTTTGTTTGTTATGTTTTCTTTTAGTTAATCTTGTATCCAGCCATTTTGATGAAGATGTTTATCAGCTGAAGGAATTCTCAAAATTTTTAGAGTCACTTAAGTGTACTATTAGAACATCTGCAAATAAAAATACTTTGACTTCTTTCTTCTCAATTTGTATCCCCCTGATCTCCTTTAATTGTCTTAATGTTCTAGCTAGAATTTCAAGTCCTACATTAAATAGGATGTAGAGTATGGACTACCTTGACTTGTTCTATGGTTTTAGGTGAATTGCTTCGAATTTCTTTCCAATTAACTTGATGTTGGCTATCAGCTTACTGTATATTGCCTTTACTATGTTGAGGTATGGGTATTGTATCTGTGATCTCTCCAAGACTTTAATCATGAAGGGGTATTAGATTTAGTCAAAGGCTTTTTCAGCATCTAATAAGATGATCTTGTGTTTTTCCCCTAGGTTGTTTACATTGTAGATTACCCTTATTGATTTCTATATGTTGAATCATCCCCACATCTCTGCGATAAAGCCTGCTTGATCACTGTAGATGATGTTTTTTGATGTGTTCTTGGATTCAGTTTACAAGTATTTTATTGAGTATTTTTGGGTCAATGTTTATGAGGGAAATTGGTCTGCAATTCTCTTTCTTTATTGAGTCTGTGATTTGGGTATCAGGATGACTCTGCCTCATGAAATGAATTTGGCAATGTTCCTTTTGTGTCTATTTTGTGGAATAATTTGGAGTATTGGTATTGGCTCTTTTTTGAAAATCTAGTAGCATTCTGTGCTAAAATCTCCTGGCCTTGGGCTAGATTGGGAGATTTTTTTTTTTTTTTTAAATGACTGCTCCTATTTTACTGGGTGTTATAGGTCTGTTCAAATTGCTTATGTAAACTTGATTTGACTTTGGCAAGTACCATACATCAATAAAATTAACCATTTCTTTTAGATTTTTTTGGTGGAATATAGGTTTTAAAAATTATGTTCCTATGATTCTCTGGATGTCCTTGATGTCTGTTGTTATATCTCCATTTTTGTTTATGGTTTTGTTGGTTTGGATATTCTCTCTGTCTTTTAGTTAATTTGAATAAGGTTTTGCTGATCTTATTGCTTTTCTCAAAGAACCAACTCTTTGTCTCAGTGTTTCTTTATATTGCTGTCTTTGTTTCTATTTTATTTATTTCAGTCCTCAGTTTGATTATTTCCTATATTCTACTCCTCTTGGATGTGTTTGCTTCTTTTTGTTTTAGAGCTTTCAGATGTGCTGTTGAGTTGCTAGAACAAGAACTCTCCAATTTCTTTATGAAGGCACTTAGTGCAATGAACTTTTCTCTTAGCACTGCTTTTGCTGTTTCCCACAAGGTTGGGCATGTTGTGTATTCATTTTTGTTGAATTCCTTAATTTCTTTCTTATTTCTGCCTTGGCCCAGTGGTCATTCAGTTGAGAGTTGTTCAGTTTCCATGGGTTTGTAAAATTTCTCTTATTGAAATTTAGCTTTAATCTATGGTTGTGTGAGAAATTTTTAAGATTTATAAGTTTATTGATTTAAATTCTGGATATTTAAGCTTCTTTCTTTCTTTCTTTCTTTCTTTCTTTCTTTCTTTCTTTCTTCCTGTCATTCTTTCTTTCTCTTTTTCGTGACAGCATTGCTATTCATCACCCTAGTAGTCACTCCTCCAAGGGACATACAACTTTTGAATGATTGACTTTTTGGGCCCACCAAGCACTGGGAACAGTGGCTTTGCAGGTCACAGGATGCTACTCAAGGACATGGCATGGCAGACTCTCACATTGTACCTTCATTTGGCCACAGAAGCAGCTCTTTGCTCTTCACGAAGTCTCGTCAAGGTGCTAGCATAAGGCACAAAAGGAGACAGTTATTGATTAAGTGCCATGGTGATCTAGTCTCTCTGTCTCTCCCTCCTCCCATTTTATCTCTCCCTTTCCCTTTGTCTCCCTCTTTCTTTCTGTCTTTCATTACTTTATTAAATGTAGGTCAAGCAGAGAGATTGCTACAAGCTAATAAAAAACACTGATTTTGATATAAGCAATATTTTAACTTTAATAGTCTCTCTTAAGTGAGATTTGGACAGAAATTAATTGGATCTTTTATTCAGTTTACTTTGGTCACAGTAAACTACACTTCAAGGAATGGTTATACATTGCATCTCACTTTAAAATATTCTTAGTTGGAATAGTGAAATGTAAATTATGAAATTGTCAATGTAGACAAACTCTTTTTTGCCCAACGAACCCACATTTGGCTTTATGATTAAAATTGTTCTTGAAGTTGTATGTTTTCAGGGAGACCCTGCCTTCCAACTAATGTAAAAGCAGCAATGCTTTAGATCATGTGCATTCTTTACTTGATGTTACTAAATCATAGAGAAGGTGCAGTCATTCTGGCTTCAGGCAAAGCAAGGAGGTGAGAAACTCAGGAGATGCAGAAAGTGCTTGACAGGGAACTGGTCTAAGGAATGCAAGGGTGGGTGTTTGGGAGCATCTGGGTGAAAGTGTGTTATCAGCCTGGGAAAGGATACTTCTATCCAACATTTTCTACCACCTCTATTGAAACTTTTACTTCCTAAATTCTTTTTATTACTTAAAACCAATGCCTATATTTTTAGATTCATTAACTACTAGGGGGAAACAATATTTGTTTGTCTCTGGAGACAATTAACAGCTGTTTGACTGTTCTGTATGGGGAATGAGCTGTGATAGTTGCATGTTTTGAATGAGTGAGTTTACTAATTATATAGTAAGAATTTAAGTTACTTTCTTATTGTTATGTTAAAGTTCATCAGCAAAAGCAACTGAATAACGAAAAGGCTTAATTTGGCTTATAGTTTTAGAGGAATATGGTGCACCCTGGAGGGAAACAAGGCAACAGTTGAAGAAGGTATGTGGTAGAAGCAGGAGACTGGCTAGTATCTGTACTCAGGAAGTGAATAGGAAGTAGATCTCACCTACAAAAATCCCAAAGTATTCATGGCAACTCAATTTCTCCAGCAGGGCTCTATCTACAACCTTTGCAAATAGTGCAATTAGCTGGAAATCAAGTGTTCAAGCATGTGTGCCTGAAGTATATTGATTACATTCAAAGTGCAACAGCAAAGCCAAGTTAGAAGAACTGCAAGCAAGTATTGCATAGGTAGAGAGATGAGTCATCATCAAGTTAGGTGGTTACAGTGTCCAGGAGGAATGTCTGGGGGAGCATGCTAAGTTTGTCAGGCCATGGGTGAGCTTCTGCCTCCTGTTTCCACCAAGACATTGCTTTTAGAAGGAGGTAATATTTACTTCAGTTCACTGTTTCAGAGATTTTAGTCCATTATCAACTGGATTGGTGGCTCTGGATTTGTGCTGAGGCAGTACATCATGACAGGGGTACATACATCTTCTTACCTTATGTTCATCAGGGTGCACAAATAGGAAGATATGGGATAAAGACAGTAGGGGGATGGGCATTTTGACAATGACTTGACTTTATCCCACTAGGCCCTACTTCATAATGGTTATACCACCTCCAAATAAACCACACATTCAAATTACAGAAAAATGTTTCTAATCTACAGAGAATCTAAAAAGAATCTCATTGGTAGCGCATATTCACACAGGCATAGGGAACCTGAGCTAAGGATAGAAATGTAGACTCAGGTCTTTGTGTTATCACTGTTGTAGGAGTGAGCACATTCAATTGTTCTCAAGTGATGCCGACATACATCAAATGATTTATCAGTCGTTCAGGATGCAAACTTGTCTTATTGCCTCTTTTGTTTCTTATAATTTTGACAATAGAAGTGAATTTCTATATTTAAAAAAATTTTAGACGTTTATTCATTGTAGGAAAAACAACAGTAACCTTTATTGGAAATGGTAGACATTTTAGCTGTTTTCGTGGACATAGTGTTGGGTTTTGTTTTTTGGTTTTTGATTTTTAACATAGTCTTAGCTCTTAATTATTTTCTTTTCTCCCTGGTTCAATGTTAGGGGGCCAGCCTGGCCCAGGACAGGGAGTTTTGGAGGAGAGTTGAGGTAAGCATGACAAGGGACAACTGAGCCCTCTTGATTCCCAAATTATGCCTTTATAAGCCATTCACAGCAAAGGAGATATTACTAGTACAATTACATTACTGTGACTTCAGTCACACAGATGGAAACAGGCTCCTGAGAGGACCAGGGGAAGTAAGCCCTGATGATTTCACATAATCCAGTTTGGTGGAGAAAATAAACTTTTATCATGGGATAATGACAGTGAAAATCATGAAAGACAACGAAGAAGAGGATGAGATAGTCTTCTCAATGGGTGCTAAATCTCTAGAGCAAATAAACCTTAAACTCTTTCCTACATTAAGCTTTCAGGAACAATATACCTTTATTATGTAAATGATGTAGAATTATCTGTTACTGCTACAGAAACATCCTGTTTATGTAATTATTAGCATATATTGCAGCATGTCATTTAGATCTTAAATGTATAATTAATTTTTGTGTTTGCCTTAAAGAGTCAAATAAGGAAAACAAAATTATATGATAGCCCACTGTCCTAGTTGTATTTTATGTATAAGATGGATATTGAATCATTTGATATAGAATTTCTAGGAAAGATTTTTAAATCTTAAAATGTTTGAAAACGAAGTTGTCATAGCATCATGTTTAGCTTTCAGTCCCAATTCATATGGCCCAGTTTTAATGGTAATGCACACATAGTGTTTAAAATAATAATGCACAATAAATCTAGTCTGAGATAAACTCAAAATTTCTTTTTGCAAAAGCAAATTCATTTTAGAATCATTCATAATTGCTCAAGGACTTGTGGAATTTAAAAAATGGAGAATGGTTCTCCTCAAACTCAAATGTAATTACTTTTTCTTATGCTTTTTAAATAACTCAGTGTTTTAAAGCCTCAGGCATAAAAATGTTTTATTCACCATGCCACCAAAGAGTTATGAGGCAGAGAAAATACTTTCTAATTTTAAGGGGGGCGGTTTAATTATGAACCATTTAAAAATTAGAAGACATATAATCTTGATATATATGGCTGAAAGAAGGAAGTTTAGACAATCATTTCTTTGCATGAAAAGCTATTGATCTTGTCTTTTCTGCATTCTCACCTCCAAACAGTGTTATCATCTAAACCTATATGGATTTTTTTCCTCTGGAAACTCTTGTTAACTTTGAAAATTCTCCTCCCTGTTTACTGAAGAATTGTGTCTTTTATTCTTGGAACCTTGCCCTTGCAACACATCAGTGTTCTTGTGTGAGTTTCACAGATTTTCTTAAAAAAAAAAGAAAAGAAAAATTGATAGAAGTTCACATGTGTGCATTCTGCTTTCTCTAGTCTGTAAATACTTGATGATAAAGCATATATCTCTTTGCATAAATGGGCAAGAGTGGTCTCAAGATGTTGTTAGTTAGCCACACAGTTCTAGAATAAACTCTATAGACCAGAAAGATTCACCCACCCTATTAATCACAAGCAAGTACACAATGGAATCCCAGGACTTATTGCGGTGAGCCAATCCCTACAAAGCATTTTACTGGGATGACTCTCTGTGCAGATTTCAGAGGCTACTGTGTCTGGGCCATTTTCTTAATCATAACGAAAGCTGAATAAAGCATAGTGGGGGAACTGATAAGCTAAGATGTGGTATTTATGAGTAACAGTCAACGGACATGGAAAGTGGATGAGGGAGTCTTAGAGAGTAGCAGGTATGATGGCAACCAGTTAGTTATAGCAGGTCCTGCTAAGACAAGAATTTTCAAGCAGGAAATATGTAAAAAGAGGTTCTGTTAATGCAGATTCCAACCATGTCTTACTTGGAAATAATATAACTAAAGACAGTTTGACTGAGAACAAGATCACCAGTCTCAATTTGATTAGGACTTTCTGGCTCTAGCGCCAGTGGCTCAGGAAACTGATCAATGGAATCCTCATGTGGCATTGGTGGCTAGTGACCTTAAGAAAGGTGTGTTCATAAATACATATTTTTGACCATGACCATTCAATGGACGAATATGATTTTCATAATAGGTTTAACTTCCTCCCAATTTTAGAGAGATAGAGAGAGAAAATGTTGCTGTTGTGTTTCTGACGTTTCAGGTTATCATTTTAAATTTCTACAGGGTAAATAAGTACGGTCTGGTTTTTGGGCTACTTTATTGGATTATTACATCTACTACACTTCTCCACTCCAATCCCTTCCAACCTCCTAACGATAGGTAGTCTAGACAAAAAGTTAGAGAGGAAAGGGGGCTTAGATCTCTTTAGACTACTTCCTGATGATTAGGGGCATTGGGTTTCTTGGGACAAGTCCAATTGTCAAGATACCTCCAAGCAGCAACTGGCAATCTAGCAGGCAAATCCAGCAATCCAGAGAACAGCAAATGGCAACAGCAAAAGCAGCAACCACAAGGGTAACAACAGCCACCACAGATCCTCTCAGGGTGCTTGCATTATTTATACCCTCTCAAGAGTCCCCAGAATGCCAAATGTAAACTATCTGCAGCTGGCAAAAATTATTCTCCTCCTAAAGCTAAATCATTAGTGGCTGTGGGCAGTCTGAAGCAGCCCCATATCCCCACACTTAAGATTAAAACAAAAGCAAATACATGTAACATAGCTGGGCTTTTAAAGAAATGAAATTCTCACTACATCCCCCCCCCTTCTGTTTTTAAGCCATTAAATGAAACAGAGACATTTAAAACTAAACACCTTTCAGGTCAAGGTTTCAGGAGGTCTTTTCTGCTCAGTTCTAATCTTTGTAAGTTTGATGGTAGCCATATATTTCCATTCCCTGTAGCAATATAAGCAAAAATGTGTCCCCAGTGCAACTATTACAGGTTTCCTCTGATGCTAACACATCCTTATAGTATATAGGTTGATTTAATTCCACATTTTTTCCTTAAGCCAGTGTCTCTTAGCTGCGGTTGTTCCTTTTTCATTAACATTAATAAAACTTAAAGTTAACAGAACATAATATAGTCTGCCTCTGGGGGGGTCTTTATTCTTTCTTTTTTGTGTTATAAGCTGGCCTTCTCATACATGGGGACTCCCAAACAATTAAAAACTGATGATGGACCAGCCTACACTAGTGCAGGGCTTTCATCCTTTCTCTCTTCCTGAGATATTTTACATAAGACTGGCATTCCCCATAATCCACAGGGCCAAGCTATTATAGAACGGGCATACCGCACACTTAAAGTTTACTTATATAAGATTAAGAGGGGGGAACATAGTGGAAAAACTACCCTGCATTCACAATTAGCCTATATTATATATTTTAAAATTTTAAACTATTGATGTTTCTGGAGCTTCTGCTGCAGATAGGCATTGGAGACCTCCTACAAGACATAAAGGAATGGCGAAGTGGAAGGATCTGTCTACTGGTGTATGGAAGGGTCCGCATCCTCTTTTGGTGTGGGCCCGAGGCTCTGCTTGTGTTTTCTCACAGGACAATGAGGCACACATTTGTGTTCCTGGGCACTGTGTGCTTCCTGTCTCTCATCCATCTGCCCACCAGCCTTCAGGAGACAGTATGGACACAAGTAAAGAATCCCCTGATCTTGTTGCCGGTTGTGGTGGCACACGCCGGTAGGATTTGCTGAAGGAGGCAGAGGCAGGAGGATCACGAGGACGAGTGCCTGGGGTAGTTCCATTTCTGGTGGAGCATACAGGAGAGAGCGGTTTGATCCTCTTTCGAGAGAAGAGAGACTTTGACATCACTGCCGCCATTATCGGAGCCATCGCGTTAGCTGCCACCGTTGCAACAGCTACTAGAATTGCCATCTCCCAAAATTTAGACTTTGGACAAACTTTTTGAGAAGGTGGCCAGTGCCCTATCTACTCAAAATTCATTGAACTTCATGATTCAATTGGCTGTTCAAAATCTTAATCTGCAGACAGCCCTGTTGCAAGAGCAAATTGATACTTTATGGGATGTTCATATGCTTACTTGTTATCCTATGTTATCATCACGCTTGCGTTACCCCAGCTAAGGTGACCATTGCTTCTACATGAAAAAACAACAGGGCATTCAACAGTTCCACTCCAAACAGGCCCTTGCGTCCCTGGCATTGGATAATCCCACTGCCCAAAATTTGGTTTAGCCTTGATAAATGAGTGTCCAGTGACGGGTAAGACCATGGAGGCCCTTGCCAACCTAAGACAGGATGACTGTGTTTTGAGACAGCCGTACCAAGGACAGGTAAGACAGAGGGCTAATGTCCTGACAACCTAAGACAGAAGGTGATTTAATTTATATAAAGGGGGACCTGTTGGGAACTGTTAGGTTTGGACCCCCTGGGGCCATGGCCTGGCCAGTGTGCAATTATTATTCTGTCCTGGCAGCTTCCTGTTGTGAACATTGTGCCTCACTGACCTGACCACAAGTTCCTGTTTTGCACCCTGGTTACCTTGCTTACATGGTTCCTCTTGTCCTGGGGACTTCCCATCTACATCGTCTTGTATTTTTCCACCTGCCTCTGTACTGTATAAAAGGCCTAGGCCCCTCCTCATTGAACTGCATTCTCTTAGAATGGATGACTTGCTGTCTTCAACTCGCAGTCCCTCGATTGATACGTTGGGGTATTTGCAGCGTGGGCGCTGCAATAAATAATGATAAATTAATAAAATCATCTGACTAACCTTCCATTGATTTTTAAATCACACTATATGTGCACAGGGAAGGCAGCTAGAGAACATGCCAAGGGTAAGACAATGTCATGTGTGAAATCAGGCGGTGTTAACCTTTCGGAGAATCTGTATTTTGCTTTGAGAATTACAAAATTTTACAAAAGGGTATAGAAAAGGCTTTGTGGCTCAGTAGCTGCTGATGTACAAACATGGGTATAGAGCTAAAAATGTTTAAATTATGGAGACTGGACAAGAAGTTGCACTAATAAGTATGGAACAGAAAAAAAAAAAAAAAAAAAAAAAAACCAGGCTCTAGAGCTACATAGGAAAAGAAAGGCAATTTTCTTTGTGTGCCGCTTTTGTGCTTTTAAATTCTTCAATGGACCACTTAATCATTTTTACTTGAAAATGAAGTTCATCAAATAGGTGAGAGACACATTTTCCTTGCTGCCTTCTTCTGTATGTACTTTATCACACCAATCTGTTTAAACCTCTGTATTCCTAAATTTATAGACATTGCTAATCTTATTTGAAATGAAGAAACAATTATAATCACCTCAAAGAAATAATGATTGACAGAGAACATTTTCAGAAATGTTTCAGTGGTTTACCTCTAGGGTAACTTCAGCGTATGGTTTAGATTTCAGAAAGGAACTTCCTTTAAATTCTGTTAGAGTGTAATGGCATCTTCACCAATGAGCTTTCAAACTACATCCTCCTTTGGGGTAAGAAGTAGAGGGCCACCATCCACGCCAACTGCTGACCTAGTGCTGCTCCCCAAGACCAGCTCCAGGAATGGTAAAGAGGAGAGAAGACAGGTGGATCCGAGGTAGGGAGAAATGAGCAGGCGGTGAATGGCTGGTTAAGGGAAACCAGTCATTGGTTAAACAACTAGCTAGAGGAACTAGTTGTTGAAGAGATGTCGAGGAATGGAGGAAAAAGAACTGCTCAGAGACTCAGGAATATGTGGTACAAGCCAGAAGCCTTAAAGCCGAGGAGACCTTTATTTTCTGTCTCTGTCTCTGTGTCTGCCTCACTTACTGTCTGTCACCTTGCTCATTGTCACCCATCTTTCTCTCTTTCTGCTTGTTGTTACCCATTTTCCTATCTCTCTTCTTGCTTGCTGTCCCCCATCTATCTATCTTTCTTACTGTTCCCCATATCACTCTACCTTACTCTTTTATGTCTCTTACTTGTTTTCCCATACTCCTTTGGCCAATCCCAGTATTTTATTGAAATGAAGTTCAATTTTTTTTCATTATAGATTACATCATGAATTTCTTTTTAATCCTTTACAATCACTAGGGTAATAAAAAATCAACAGAGTAACAAGGAGATACAAAAAATTCTGTAATCTACAATAAATCATACAACAAAAATCAATTTTCAAGCAATGATCAGCATAACCTGATTGTTATTTTTTAAACAATACAAGGGAAAGTTTAATCAAAAATTTCCCTGGCTAAAGCCAATGTGTTTACAAGATTGTCATAGCAACATAGTTTGAGGTAAATATTCTCTAAAGAAAAAAACTTAACCTACTTCCAGTCCCAGACCAACAGGTATGCTATCCAAGACTAGGCTAACTTGCCAAAGGGTCCTCTGTTATAAAATATCTGTAAAGCATAATATTCCAAGACCATCTTCTATTGCTCTCAAAGCAGATTCTAAGGAAATGTTTCTACAGGTAACAGTATCTAGCCAGGTACTATTATGTTGAGGTCTTAACTTTCTTACAAGCAGTTTCTGCTTGGGTACTCACAGTCAGAGCAAGAAACTCTATCTTTGTCTCAAGCCTTTGCCCAGATCCCCTCTTCTAACATTCTCTGCGGAAAAAAAGTTTTCCTTGTATGATTTTCCTTAGGGCTGAGAAATAAAAGAGAAAAAATAGTTTTAGAAGAAATAGCAGATTTCTAAACAAAATCACGCCTGGACCATACATAATATTTAAGGGTAGTGGTGATGATCCAGAGATATTTGGAACTTTGTCAAGCAAAGCTTCAACAGCTGCTCTAGATGTCTAGAGATCATTCTGGACAGTTGGAAGTCTCTGGAATTTTGTCAAGCAAGGCCTTTACAACTTACCCTCATGTCTGTGACAACTAAGCATTGTTCTTTCTAAAATCCAAGGTTACTGTGGCTGTCTATCATTTGAGAGAAACAATACCACCTTGCATTGTTGAATCTCTCTCTGAGTCCTCATGATTGCCTACATTTAACAAATGTGTAGAATCCAAAACCTAATCTTATAGATAAATACTGTAGACAGAAAAATCATTAAAAAGGAAAATATGAGCACTGATGTGGTTGCTTCAAACTCTGAGTACTATTTCAGTTAAACAAGAAACTTATCACCCTAGGAAGTTGTTAGAATTCTTTCTAAAATTGGGATGGAAGAAAATGGTTATGATATAAAGTAAAAGCTTGTTAATAAAATATTGCTGTTGAGGATATGGTCAAATTAAGACAGTAAAATGAAGTTCCTATCAAACACAGTCCTTATCGTCACCAACATGTTGGAAGGTCAAAGTGCAGATAATTACTCCATGAATATTTTTTTTCCATTTTATTATTTTATTCATGTTACATCTCGATTGTTAGCCCTTCCCCTGTTTCCTCCCATTCTTCCCTCCCTCCCACTTCCCCCCTTCTCCCCTCCCCTATGTCTGTGATTGAGGGAGACCTCCTCCCCCTATATATGCTCTTAGAATATCGAGTCTCTTCTTGGTAACTTGCTATCCTTCCTCTGAGTGCTGCCAGGCCTCCCCATCCAGGGGATGTGGTCAGAAAAGGGGCACCAGAGTTCGTGTGAGAGTCAGATCTCACTCTCCACTCAACGGTGAAGAATATCATGATTGTCGGCTAGGTCTTGGTAGGGGTTCGAAGTTTAATGCCTATATTCTCCTTGGCTGGTGCCTTAGTTTGAGGAGGACCCCAGGACCCAGATCTGCCTGTCATAAAGTTCTTCTTGTAGGTTTCCAGGACCCTGTGGGTTCTACTATTTCCTTATTCTTCCATGTTACTCTCGCCTAAAGTCTCAATAGGATGTCCTCTCCTCTGACCCACTTTCTTGGTAAGTAAAGTTTTTTATGGTACGTATCCCTTGGACTAGTGTTTTGATATAAGTGAGTATATACCATTTGTCTCTTTTTGCTTCTGGGTGAACTCACTCATAATAATAATTTCTAGATCAATCTATTTGTCCACAAATTTCAGGAATTCCTTGTTTTTAATAGCTGAGTAGTATTCCATCATGTAAATGTACCACAGTTTCTTAGTTCATTCTTCTACTGAGGGACACTTAGGCTGTTTCCATGTTCTGGCTATTATGTATAAAGCAGCTATGAACATGGTTGAGCATATGTTCCTGTTGTGTGGTAGGGCATTTTCTGGGTATATTCCAATGAGTGGGATGGCTGGGTCTTGAGGAAGCCCTATTCCCATTTTCTGAAAAAGCGCCCGATAGCGTTCCAAGTGGTTGTACTAGTTTGCATTCCCACCAGCAATGAAGGAGTGTTCCCCTCTCTCCACATCCTCGCCAACATGTGGTGTCATTTGAGTTTTTGATCTTAGCCATTCTGATAGGTGTAAGATGGAATCTCAGTGTCATTTTGATTTGCATTTCTCTGATGACTAACAAGGACGAGCATTTCTTTAAGTGTTTCTCGGCCATTTGATATTCCTCTGCTGAGAATTCTCTGTTAAGTTCCAAGCCCCATTTCGCAATTGGGTTGTTTGGTTTTGTGGTGTTTAATTTCTTGAGTTCTTTATATATTTTGGATATTAAACCTTTGTCAGATGAAGGTTGGTGAAAATCTTTTCCCAGTCTGTAGGTTGTCGCTTAGTTCTACTGACAGTGTCTCCTGCCTTACAGAAGCTTCTCAGCCTCATGAGGTCCTATTTATTAATTGTTGACATTAAGGCCTGGGCTGTTGGTGTACTGTTCAGGAAGTTGTTTCCTGTGCCTAGGCTCTTCCCCACTTTTTCCTCTAACTGAATTAATGTCTCTGGTTTTAAGTTGAAGTCTTTAATCCACTTGGACTTGAGTTTTGTGCATGGTGACAAATAAGGGTCTAATTGCATTTTTCTACATGTAGACATCCAGTTAGACCAGCACCATTTTTTGAAGATGCTATCATTTTTCCATTGAATAGATTTGGCTTCTTTGTCAAAAATCAAGTGAGCAAATGTGTGTGGATTCATCTCTGGGTCTTCAATTCGATTCCATTGATCCACCGGCCTATTGCTTTGCCAGTACCATGCTGTTTTTATTACTGTTGCTCTGTAGTACAGCTTGAAATCAGGCATGGAGATTTACTCCATGAATACTTAAAGCTGAGTTAGGTAGCATTCACATGATCATTTGTCAGCTGAGAAAGCTATATTTGGATAACTGGAAGCAGGATAGTTTTGTTCAGACTAAACAGCACTAAGTAAGAGTTTTCAGACACAGGCACATTGTTCTTCAAGAATTCTTTTGAAAATCTGTATTGATTGACTTGTCTTTTCTGTGATATATTGTTGTTGTTAATTTACCAGTACCACCTAAAAACGTTTATCATTAGGCCTATAATGATTATTACAGCAGTATTTTCCAACCCACTAGTAATCAATCAAGACACAGACACCTGTTATATGAGAAAGTAGCCTTAGTTAACCTGGGGCAGAGCAGATATGAATCGCCTAAACTACTTCCCATAGTGGGGCAGGTATGGGATCCCTGCCCCAATCCCATGCCATCTGCTTCTAATAATTTCTATCAAACTACTTCCCGTCTGTAATTCCAAATACTTACTAATGTTCTTCATCTGGGACAAATCCTTCATCTATGCTGGCCTAGTGCTTCTCCTCCACCTAACCCATGGTGGCCTTCTTTTCCTCTCTTCTCCTCTGCTCTCTTCTTCCCAAAATTCTCTCTGTTTCTCCAACCCCAGGAACCTTAGCCATGCCTATCTCATTTGCCCTGCCCAGGGGTAATGGCCTTTTATTAATTAGCACCAAAATACATCAGACCAACCTCTAGCAATATATACAGATTTTAAGAGGTTTATCATCACTTGGCTTTTTTTGTAGAAATGAAGTTACGTACAAAAGGAAAAAAAAAACTATTTAAAGGAAACAGCTCTGTTACAGGAAAACATCGTCAATATTTGTGAATGTTTTGGATTCCCATCCTACCCCTATTCTAGAATTCTTAGAAAAGTGTACTGGAGGTTACTCAAGGATACACCAAAATATTTTTTTTTAACTTAGAATATAAATTATATAAAAAAGATATCATTCTTTAGTATGCTTTGCGTTGGAACAAATGAAGATTAAGGTTAATTACTGAAGACCGAGGTCTGAGGCTGCGAAAGGGAAGAGAGTTGTCATGTCAGTTGAGTTTGCTGCATGTAACCATCCACACAGATGAAGCAGGCGTGAGAATGAGGTGGCTTTTTTCTAACGTGAATGTGCAGCCTAAGCACGTTTAACCAGGATGGTTTCAGAATGTTACAATTACTTGTTTGGAATCTGGACAAGCCCTCACAGTCATGTCCTTTTTCCCTTTTTCTTTGAGACAGTGTCTCACTATGTAGTCCTGGCCTTGAACCCTCTAAGGAGACCTGAAACTCAGAGGGATCTGCCTATCTCTATCTCTCAAGTGCTGGGATTAAAGGGATATACCACCATATAAAACTAGTGCCATTACTCCTTCCATCTTAACATAACCATTGGTTTTGTTGATGTCTTTTCACTCTACAAACACTATGGGAAGCTGGAAAATGCTTAGAACAGGAGAAATGATCTTCCCTAGGAAAGAACCCCTCAATTAGCTATCCAATACCAAGTGATCTTCTTGAAATCATACACACAGAGATTGTGTGTGTGTGTGTGTGTGTGTGTGTGTGTGTGTGTGTGTGTATGAACAACAACTAAAGGAACAGAAGCCATGAATTTAAAGAACAAATGTAGCTGCATGGGAAAGGTTGTAGGGAAGTGAGGGAAATGATGTAATCATATTACAATAAAAACATTAGGAAATAAAACTAGTCACAGCCTGTAGGGGTGTACATCCGACCTGGCCAACTTAGCCCCAGAAAAGGCAGCTGTGAATATGGATTTCCATGTCACTTTCCTTGTCTTCATTCACTGACTCTGGAGAAGGACTCTTTTTTTTTCTAACAGCCCTTTAGAAGTGGTGTCACAGTTCACAATCTCATTGTTTAGTTGAGTCATGGTGTGCCTCTTCCTAAAAGTGAATCCTGTACACTTAGCTTCATCTCTGTGTCTTCATTTCATCATGGAACACCTGGCAAGGGACTGATGTTGAAAACAGGCCATGGACATTCACAGACAAGATTTTTATCTTTAAATACAGATCAATAAGCAAATCGCAACAGTAGGCAACCTGTGAGGGATCAGTTGCTTCTGCACTGCCTTTGTGTTGAAGCTCCTGGCGTATCCAGGCATTCCCAGCCCTCTGCCTCTGCTCCCCCCTCAGCGCCATCGGCTGCAGATGCTCTTGTGGAAATGCAGGAATCACTGTCAGACTTTGGCCCAGGAAGATCCTTAGCTCTCATTTCCTCTTTTCTTCAGAGGGGAAACAAGAGTCCAAATCTTTTAAGTGAATAAAATGCAACCTCAAGTACTTGGTATTTAGAAAGAGCTGCAAATGTATTTGACTCAACTTTACTTTTGTTTTTAAAAGAATGTGTGGTTTATTTCTCTTCATTTATCTACCCAGCTATTTAAACAAGCATACTTGAGTGATATAAAGAATAGCGGTGGAAATGGGGTTGATCAATTATTGTTAATCATGGTGAGATGTGAGTGATTTACTTTTTTACTTTTAATCATTTACAGTCTGATCCCAGCTCCCTCCCCCTTTTCTTCCAGTCCTGCACTCATACCCCTACCTCCATTCCTCCCTCTCCTTCTTCTCAGAGAAGGGGAACCTTAAGCATTAAAACTCACTCTGGCCCCTCAACTCACAACAAGACTATGTATGCACATCCTCTCTCACTGAGAAGAGACAAGGCAGGCCAGCTTGGGGGAAAGTGATCCACAAGCAGTCAACAGAGTCTTTGTCAGAGAAAACCACTCTCCGTTTGCCAGGGAGCTCAGATGAAGACTAAGCTGCCTATCAGCTACATATGTGCAGGGGTCCAGGTCCAGTTGATGCACGCTCCTTGGTTGGTGCATCAGGCTCTGTAAGCCTCTCTGATCCTAGGTTAGTTGACTCTGTTGGTCTTCTTGTGGAGCTCTTGTTCCCTCTTGTCCCTCTATCCTTTATCCTACCCTTCTATACAACTCTGCAGGTGGCTGTGGGACTTAGCATCTGTTTCAATCTAGTGTGGATGGAACCTCTTAGAGGACAGTTATGCTAGGCTTCTGGCTACGAGCATATCAGAGCATCATTAATAGTGTCAGGAGTTGGCTCTCTCACATGGGGTGGGTCTCAGGTTGGGTCAGTCATTGGTTGGCCATTCCCTTAATTTCTATTCCATCTTTATCCCTGAAAATCTTATAGGCAGGGTAAAATTTGGGTTGAAGGTTTTGTGGGTTGGTGTCCCCCTCCACTGGAAGTCCTGTCGGGCTAGGAGGTGGCCACATCCATCTCCATGCTCTCCACTGCTAGAAGTCTCAGATAGAGTTGCTCTCATCACCTCCTAGGAGACTACCCTGTAAAAGGTCTCTAGCTTATCTCAGAGATGCCCCCACCCATTGGTTTCAGTTCTCTCTCCTAGCCCCCTCACCTCCCACTCTTGCTCTCATCACACCTGATCTCCACCCTCTTTCCCCTCCCCACACCCTCTCCCACCCAGTTTCCTTTCTTCATCCACTTCCAATGTCTATTATATTTCCTTTCTGAGTGAGATTCAAGCCTCCTCCCTTGGGTCTTTCTTGTTACTTAGCCTCTTTGGGTCTGTGGATTATAATATGGTTATCCTGTACTATATGGCAAATATCCATGTATAAGTAAGTACATACCATGTGTGCTTTTCTGGGTCTAGGTTATCTTACTCAGGATTATATTTTCTAGTTTGAGTGCAAATTTCATGATTTCCTTATTTTTAATAGCTGAGTAGTATTAGACTACATAAGTGTACCACAGTTTCTTTATCCATTCTTCGGGTGAGGGTCAGCTCAGTTATTTACAGATTCTGGCTATTGTGAATAAATCTTCTACGGACATAGTGGAGCAAGTGTGATTGTGGTATGGCGGAGAATCCTTTGGGTATATGCCCAGGAGTGGTATAGCTGGGTCTTTAAGTAAAGCTAGCCCCAATTTTCTGAAAAAGCACCAGACTTATTTCCAAAGTGGTTTGTTCAAGTTTGCACTCTCATCAGCACTGGAGGAGCATTCTCTTTTCTCCACATCCTGCCGGCATGTGCTATCACTTGAATTTTTGATCTTAGCCATTCTGATGGGTGTGAGATGGAATCTCAGAATTGTTTTGCTTTGCATTTGCCTGATGACTAAGGACATTGAACATTTCTTTAAGTGCTTTTCAGCCATTAGAGATTCCTGTGTTGAGAATTCTCTGTTTAACTCTGTATCCCATTTTTTAATTGGATTATTTTGTTTGATGGTATTTAATTTCTTGAATTCTTTATATATCTTGGATATTAGCCTTCTGTCCAGATATAGGTTTGGTCAAGTTATTTTCCTAATTTGTAGGCTGCCATTTTGTTTTACTGGCACTTTTAAGTTTCATGAGGTCCCATTTATTAATTGCTGTTCCATTCATTTCTATCTTTTAGAGTAACTTGAAGAGTATCAGTATTAGCTCTTCTTTGAAGGTCTGGTAGAATTCTGCACTGAAACCATCTGGCCCTAGGCTTTTTTTGGTTGGGAGACTATCAATGATTGCTTCTATTTCTATTGGAGAAATATGACTATTTAATTTGTTTATATGATCTTGATTCAATTTTGGCAAGTGGAATCAATCAAGAAAATTGTCCATTTCCCTTAGATTTTCAATTTTTTTTTGGCATATATGCCTTTAACATAGAATCTTATGATTCTTTGTATTTCCTCAGTGTCTGTTGTTATGTCTCCTTTTTCATTTTTGATTTTGCTGATGTAGATAGTGTCTCTTTGCCTTTTAGCTAATTTGGCTAACGGTTTGTCTATCTTGTTGAATTTTTCAAAAAACCATCTTCTGGTTTTGTTGATTCTTTGAATTGTTCTCTTTGTTTCTAATTTATTGATTTCAGCCCTGAGTTTGATTATTTCCAGACATCTACTCCTCTTGGGTGTTTCTGCTTCTTTTTTCCTAGGGCTTCCAGCTGTGTCATTAAGTTGCTTATGTGCTATGAATTTTCCTCTTAGCATTGCTTTCAATGGGTCCCACAAATTTGGGTATGTTGTTCCTTCATTTTCATTGAATTTCAGGAAGTCCTTAATTTCTTTATTTCTTCCATGACCCAGGTGTCATTAAGTAGAGAGTTGTTTAGTTTCCATGTGTGTGTATGCTTTTGTTATTTTTGTTGTTGTTGAAGTCTAGCCTTAGACCGTGGTGATCTGATAGGATACAAGGTGTTATTTCAATCTTCTTGTATCTGTTGAGGCTTGGTTTGTGACTTACCATGTGATCAGTTTTGGAGAAAGTTCCATGGGGTGCCGAGAGGAAGGTATAATTCTTTGTGTTTGAGTGAAAAGTTCTGTAAATATCTGTTAGATCCATTTGATTCATGATGTTGGTTAATGATGTTATTTCTCAGCTTAGTTTCTGTTTCAATGACCTATATGTCGGTGAAAGTGGGGTGTTGAAGTCTCCCACTATTAATGTGTGGGGATCAATGTGTGGTTTAAGCTTTTTTTAGTAGTTCTTTTACAGATGTGGGTCTCCTTGTATTTGGAGCATAGATGTTCAGAATTGTGGTGTCGTCTTGCTTGATTTTACCTTTGATGAGTATGAAGTGTCCTTCCTCATCCATTTTAATTAATTTTAGTTGAAAATCTATTTTATTAGATATTAAAATGGCCACACCAGCATGCTTCTTGTGACCATTTGCTTGGTATATTTTTTCCCAGCCTTTTACTCTGAGGTAATGTCTGTCTTTGTAGGTGAGATGTGTTTCTTGAATGGAGAAGCAATGTTGGATCTAGTTTATGCATCCATTCAGTTAGTCTGTGTCTTTTTATTGGAGAATTGAGACCATGGATGTTAAGAGATAATAATGACCAGTTGCGGTTAAGTCCCTTAATTTTTGATGTTGCTTACAGTAGAGAGTTTGTGTGGTTGTGTTTTTGTGATGGTGTAGTTATCTATTTCCTGTGTAGTTTTGGTTGTAGATTATCCCTTTGGGGTGAAGTTTTCCTTCTAGTAACTTCTGTATAGCCAGATTTATAGCATGGAACGGTTTGAATTTGTTTTTGTCATGGAATATTTTGTTTTCTCTGTGAATGGTTATTGATAGTTTTGCTCGGTATAGTAGTCTGGCCTGGCATCTGTGGTCTCTTAGGGTTTGCAGGACATCTGTCCAGTCCCTTCTGGCTTTGATGGTTTCTGCTGAGAAGTTGAGTGTAATTCTGATAGGTTTGCCATTGTATGTTACTTGGTCTTTTTCTCTTGCTGCTTTTAATATTTTTCTTTTTTGTGTATATTTTGTGTTTTTATTATTATGTGGTGGGAAGATTTTCTTTTCTGGTCTATTCTACTTGGTGTTCTGTAGGCCTCTTGTATGCTTACATTCATCTCCTTCTTAAAATTTGGAAACTTTTCTTCTATGATTTTGTTGAAGATATTTTCTGAGCCTTGGAGTCGGGTGTCTTCTCTTTCCTTGATGCCTATTATTTCAGGTTTCTTTTCATGGTGTACTTGATTCATTGGATATTTTGTGTCAGGAATTTTTCAGAGTTAGCATTGTCTTTGATGGTTGCTTCGAGTTCTACAATTGTATCTGCTAGTCCCGAGATTTGTTCTTCCATTTCTTGGATTCTATTAGAGAAGCTCATTTCTATGTTGCTTACTTTTTTCTCTAAGGTCTCTCATTCCCATTTTTCTTCTGTCTGTGCCTTTATCACTGTTTCCATTTTCATCTTTAGATCTTGAACTGTCTTATTGATTTCCTTCATCTGGTTGTATTTTCCTGAAAAATTTTCAGTGCCTCTATAGGCCTCTTTTATGTCTTCCACTTGTTTTACTGCATCTTCCTGCATTTGATTATGGATTGTATTCGTTTCCTCCATTATCATCTTCATTACTAAGGATTTGAGGTCATTGTATTTCTTTTTTTCCCTTGTATTTCTATTGTGTTTGAATTCTCAGGGTTGCTTTCTTTGGGATAGCTGGGATCTAGAGATGCCAAATCATTTTGGTTTTTGTTGTTTGCATTCTTACACTGTCCTTTAGTCAACTTGCTATTTCTGATGTTGGGTGGTAGCTTCTGGTGTTCTTCAATGGTTTTTGAGAGTAGATAGCTGGTAACTGATTATAGGTCACATGCCTTTGTCTGTGGGGATCACAGAGTTCTTCTCTGGAACTGGGAGGTTACCTGGTTTCTGCTACAGGAGTCTTTGCTTTACACCTTAAGCTCCTAATTCTGTTCATGCTACTGATGGAATTCAGACCAGCTGTGTTAGGGGCAGCTGTTTAATTTCCTGTCTTGACCCCTCAGGGCAATCCAACCTGTCCCAAGTGTGTGGGAGACCCCTGCAGGGCTGTGGGGACTGGCCAGGCCAGGCCAGCTTTTAACTGCCCAATTATGGAGGCATGGGCTGCTGTGTTGGGTAGATAGGTTCCTGCCCAGACTTGTTCAGATAGCAGCACTGTGGTGGTTCTGTCCCACTGAGTTGTGGTCACAGTTCAGACCCCGCCCAGACCTGTCAGGGTTGTCCAGCCTCTCCCAAGAGCATGGGAGTCCCTGCTGGGCCATGGATACTGGCCGGGCTGGGCTTTATCTGCCCAAATTGTTTAGGCCTGGACCACTGTGGCCTGCAGTCAGGTTTCTGCCCGGACCAGTCTAGATAGCAGACCAGTCTAGAGAGTGCACTTTGGGGGTTCAGTCCCACTGAGTTGCGGCTGTAATTCAGATCCCCTTTCTGACCCCTCAGGGCTTTCCAGCTTCTCCCATGAGTGTAAGAGTCCCTGCTAGGCTGTGGGGACTGTCTGGGATGGGCTTTATCTGCCTATTTTTCCAGGCCTGTACTGTTGTGGCCCGCACTCAGGTTCCTGCCCGGACCGGTCTAGACTGTGGACCAGTCTAGATAGTGTCCCTTTTATGGTTCAGTCCCACTGAGTTGGGCCACAATTCAGACCCACTTCCAGACCCATGAAGGCTGTCCAGCTTCTCCCACATGCGTAGGAGTCCCTGCCAGCCGTGGGGGACTTTCCGGGTCGCGTTCTATCAGCCCAATCTTGCAGGCTTGGTCCGCTGAGGCCAGCTGCCTGGCTCCAGCCTCGACCTCTTCAGTCAGCACATGATGTGGCTGGCCACCGTGTTCACCTCAGCCTGGGCTTTCCCATGGCCTCCGGGGCTCTCCATGGACTGGCATGGCGTGGGTGGGGGTGTCTGAGAACAGATTCACCTGGTTCCCTGATACTTCCCCAGGCAAAGAGCTCCGGTGTTCCTCCATTCCACACACTGTGTTTGGGCTATAGAGGCTGGCTGCAGTCCACAGGTGGGTTCTGTTCCAAAGCTGGGGAGTGGGTTCAGGTCCTCCGTGGGCTGTTGTTTGACCTGGGGCCAGGCCCGGTGGTGGTCTGCACTGTGTGGGACCCCACTCACCTAGTGTTCTCCAGTTCTTGCAGTCTGTGTCCAGTCCAGTCCCTTGTCTCCATGCAGTAGATCAGATACAGTGCATGATAGGCGCTGCCATCTTGGAATCCCTAAAATGTTTTAAAATCTCTTTTCACAAGTTTAAAGCTTAGCGCGGTTGGGTCTTGCCCTGAGGTCACCACTCTTTTTATTCCATTTAACATCAGGCTTTTCTTAATCTGTTTATTTCCTTGAACAAGGGATTTAGCTCCATTCCATTTCCTAGTGCCACCTTTCTCCTCAATTGTACATTTTCTGTTTTTCCATGCTCAGCTCACTCCTTTTCATTATATATCTGTACACGTGTGAAAACACAACAGAATCGATACTAGAATGTTTTGAGATTTTTCTCTGCAAAGCAATTAATCCAAAACCCTTCAATGTACCCTCAGTAAATAATTTTTTTTTTTTTTTTGACAAGGGCAGAAAGTAGTCACATTCTTCAGCAAAATATCACAAGAGCCTTCTCTAGGCCTTCCAAACTATGGGGTATTTTTGTTGTTTGTTTGTTTTTTGTTTCTTTTGCTTTTTTTTTTGTTTGTTTGCTTATCATAGCTTGGGAGGGCATAATGGGTTTACGGTATCAGGCACATATTCCCTTTTGTGAAGCAGGTTTCAAATACAATCTCATAGCAGTTGGTTATCCCATATCAATTGTACCACTATTGTACCAGTGGGCAAATCTTGCCTAGCAGGTTGGCATTTGTAGTTCATAGGGCTCACAATTAGGTAAAGGTACGGATGCCTTATAACACTCAGTAGCCTGCATGGTACCTCCTGCCATGACAAGAGCAGGAAGGAAACCCCCAACTCAGTGCCAGCTAGCTCTCTTTCTATCCACTGACCAAAGAGTGTGGTGTTTTTGAGTAATAATGGTTTTATTATTTTGTTCTGGTTAGCAACGAATAGGAAGGGAAATGGTCTGTGTTATTTGTGGGTCTCTAGGGGCCTCTTTGACCTGGTACAGGCACTATTGTTTGTTTGTTTGTTTGTTTTGTTTTTGTTTTCTTGCTCAACGATGGCTTCTAGGACCAGCATTATCCGTCTGTGCAGGATATCTCTTTTCTGACTATATTTAACTTATATTTTTAATTGACTTTTAAATAGTGTGTTTACATATGGATTTTCTTTTCTTTCTTTCCTCTTCTTTCTTTTCATTCATCCATTATTCTTTCATTTTTTTTCTTCAAGACAAAGTTTCTCTGTGTAGCCCTGGCTGACCTGGAACTCACTCTGTAGAACAGGCTGGACTCAAACTCAGAGATCTACCTGTCTGTACCTCCTGAGTGCTATGATTAAAGGCCTGCACCACCACTTCCTGGCTCCATATGACTTTTTCATGTATCTTTTACTTTGGTTAATTCTTTTATTTCCCCTCCTTATCTACCTTGACCCTCACCCCACCCTCTTTCCAGTGTTTCAACTCCTAGTTTTCTCTTTCTTTACTTTCATACTCCCTATATTCTAATTTCCTTCCCTAAAAACATTCCCTCAACAATTAGCCCATTTCCTGGTCTCTATAGTTCTTTCATATTAAACTCTAAAATAAAAAACATAAAGCTAGTATCCATGTATAAGAGGGAATATGTGGTATTCTGTCTTGCTGGGTCTGGAAGACCTTGCCCTCTGTGTTGGCTAATTTTATTTCAACTTGACACAGCCTATCATAATATGAGAGGGAAATCAGATTGAAAAAAAATGCCTCTATAAGATCTGGGCTGGAGACAAGCCTGCAGAGCATTTTCTTAGTGATTGATATAGGAGGACTCAGCCCATTGTGTGTGGGGACATCCCTGAGGTGGTGGTCCTGGGTTCTATAAGAAAGCAGACTGAGCAAGCCCTGAGGAGCAAGCCCAGTAAGCAGCACCCTTCATGGCTTCTGCACCAGCTCTTGCCTCCATGTTCCTGCCCTGTTTGGGTTTCTGTCCTGGCTTCCTTTATTTATTTTTATTTCTTTTATTTTATTTTTCACAGCTAGTACTTTATTGAGATAGCAGTCCCATTACAGGTGGTCCATGAACACTCAAGTAAGAACTCAAAATCAGATGTTAAAAACTGGTTTTCAAACATCATAGCCAACAATGTCATGTTTGCTTATGATCTCTGCAATATAAAACCACATTCACACCTCAGTGGCCACCAAACCATTCAGAACAGCTTCTTTGATGGTAAGCTGTTTGAAGCTACCAGTTTTAGTACCTTGAATTGTTTTTTTTTCATGTTCTGGGATTTCAGTAGGGGTTGGGGGAACCAGCTCAACCTTGGCATACTGCCAAAATGTGGCCAATGGGGCTTCGAGTAAGTCATGACAGCAGTTATTACCAGTACTGGATCCTTCTCTATGATGTTAGGAATTTGTGGCCATGGTCTAAAGTGGAAGGTCCGTTTGCCCGCTGAATGTCCATCCCCCCTCCCGCTTCCTTTATTGATGAACAGTGATATGGAAATGTAAGACAAATAACCTTTTCCTTTCCAATTTGCGCTTTGGTCTTGGTGTTTCACCACAGCAATAGTAACCCTAACTAAGATACCCTCTAAAGCTCAGTATATTGTAGAAAATAGAACAGAAGGAATGTAGGAGTTAGAAGATAGAGAAAAGATGTGAAATGCTTCCTTCTGGTTATAAAAGAGGCATTGCTAATACTAGCTTATAGAAGCTGTGGTTGCCTTTACTGTCCTGTACAAGACTAGTGGCAGCCAATCATGGAAGGAGGTGGAAGTCACAGAAAGTCTTCTATGTGCTGGTACATTGCTTCCAGTTGCATACCATACAGTGAGCCCACCAGGCTTGAGTGGTTAGTTCCAAAGTAGTGGCCACAAAGACACAGGTAAAATCAAAGCATCACAAAACAACCAAAAGACACTGATGTGGGAAAGGGGCCTTAAGGAAGAGTGGGTAACATGGTGGGGAGAAAATGAGAAAAATGGATGTGAGAGTAAACAAATGTATGCGAGTCTTAAAGGACAAGTTAAACCAATAAATGAGACTTGAATCAGCTATTATATGTTTGATAGATATGGCTAAGGTGACATATATTTTCATAATAGTTATTACAAAATTTAAGTTAAACTTATTCTGTAGCCTGTCATCATAACATTGAATATTTGTTTCTGTTTGCTATGGGATAGAGCCAGAGTTTTAAGGTTACTGGTATGCTGAACTCAGCATATAAGTTTTAAGGAATGCTATTTATATTTTCTCACTAAAGCACATTATAGACACAAATTCAATTTATTGGAGTGAGTTTTTGTAGAAAACTATGTTTTCACTTACACTGTACTTCTGCATTGTGGTCTCTTAGGAAGTTAGGTGTTGAGGCTAAATTCAGTAATAGTGTCATTAATCTAGCTCAAATTAATTCAATTAGGAAAAGAACACCCAGTAGATATTTTTAAATTAGGAACATCATTAAAATACACAACTCCTGTAATTTTACTGACACTTAAAATAGCCTAACACATTAACTTTGGAACACTTGGAGGATTTCAGCTGACTTCCTGTAGTTTATATTAAACTTTGCCTTTATTTAATGGGTAAGTGTACGGTGCTGCATCTGACCTTGAAACCAGAGTTTCCTTGATTTATCCTGGCCTCTCTACTCATCTGCTATTCAGAGTTGTTGTTGTAGTTATAGATAATATTGCTCAAAGTCACTCAAGACAGAGACCTTAGTCCCCACAACTGAGATCTATCAGCTATGGTAGGCTAACTCCAGGGGTGCTGCAAGGTGGGAGAATCTTTAGGAGGTGAGGCCTGAAATGAGGCAATTACATCACCAGGAGCAGTGCGGTGGAGACTGATTAATGGGGTTCATATTAGGCCATGGGGAATTCCTGTGAGAGCAAGATCTTAAAAAATGAGAAATCCTGGCCCATGAATCTCTCAGGCTTTGTGATTCACAACATAATGGGTTCTTCGTGTTTCTACTCTGAGATGCAATCTGCAACGAGGCTTTCACCAGAGCTAGGCAGACGCTGGTGCTGTGCCCCTGCAGCCCCACAGGTATAGCCCAAAGAAACCTTTCTTTATAAAGTACTCAGCCCTCGGTGTTTTTCTCATAGCAACAGATTAAAATTGATGGTCACGAGCTGCTGAAGTTTTCATCTTAAAAACTTTGTAATCTCAATGTCAATAAAGTTCTTTTCCAATGTCAGTTAGAAGATCTGGCACTAAAGACTGTTGGTTAGGATAGGCCTGTTTGAGTCCATGCTAAGCAACCACTGCCTCAGAGATATTCCGTACTCCAGGTAACAAGGCTAGGGAAATGTCTTTCTTTGCCAAAATGAGGAGAAACTGTGGCCCAAGTGGCTTTTGTCACAGTGCACAGGGAGAGAGTGTTTCATATCTCTATCATAGCTAGAGAGCATTGTCATGTGCGGCCGTTCTTTATGGCCCTTTCCTTAGTGGAGTTTGCCAGTGTTCACAACTGTGTCCTCTCACTATAGTCTTTCTCGTCGTCATTTCACCCACAAACTTGAGCCCTGTAGCCCTGTAACCTGACCCTAAGATACACGACACACTGGAATTTAATAAGAAGCACTAGCACTTATGCCTGGATGAATCATTCATATTATATGAATTGTAATATGTAAGTGGGTTAAGAAGGTTGTCTCAAGCTAGGCTTGATGCTGCAAAGAAACTGTCCATCTGCCACATAGAGGAAGGTGAATTTTAAGTTATCTTCCCTGGAGAAGTCCCTTTAGATTTATTTATATTGGGATTTTATTCAATGCAGTATATCAACTAAAGACTTGTAAGCTTGAGGAACAGGGCACTAACTATGACATTCTAGCCACTTAGTAGGAAAGAAAGCATCCAGAGAAGCCCTGGAACCTGATTGACTGTCATTGCTGAGACAATATCTGCAGCAGTCCCTCATTTAGCCATTGCATATTGTTTATCCATACTGTAGTTAGCCTGGCCAAGGTGAGCAGTTATCACACAAATGTCCTCTGGGTCTTAGAAAAAGGAGATGTGTCAGAATGCAGGTGTGTGTGTATCCTTCACCAGGATAGTCATTTCCTTAAGGATGAAGGAGTCTTTGGTGCTATTGCGTTGTTAATACTGATTTAAAAAAAAATTCCTCTATTGCAGTATTGAATTGTCATTTCTTGGCTCTCAAAACCCAAGTTGTGTATTTTCTGCTGCATGAATCATGATAAACAACATCTTCAGGAAGGCACCCTAGGCCCGTAATTATACTGATGAAATAGAAAGTCTGTATTCCAAGTTAGGTTAATTTTAGAAGAAGTCAGACAAAAATGTTGTCAACTAGCTGCGATGGGCTGGCAGTACAGTGAGAATCACTGCCGGTGGTGGCTGGCTGGCGGAAGGAAGGAGTTCTCAGGGTCACTGCAGAGAAGCAAGGGTAGACTGCCCGGCAGACCCGAGCCACTTTAAAGTTTGAAATAGATGTATTGGCTTGATTATGGAATGAGTCTGAAAGAGCACAAATGGAACACGATTGTGAGTTAGAAATGTGACCAATAAAAGAATACAACTCTCATTCTCCCCTCCCCTCCCCCTTCTCTCTGTGTCTTAGGGGTTTGGAGAGACTTGAAAACTCATGGAATTGAGAACTGGCTTACAATATTTCTTTATGGGATAGTCTGTATAGAAAACAACTGATTGTACACATAAGATTGTTATGAAATATAATGCAGCAAGGGGCGTACCTTTGGCCAGCCTATGCTAAGGTGTGCCCCTGAGTAATAACACCATGTAAGGGACCTGGTGTAAAGGAGGTTTATTGGGGGGAATAGTGAGGACCTGGAGAAGGGGTAGAGGTAGCAAGAGGCTGTGGAGATAGGCAGGCAAATGGGAGTGAAGCCATGAGGGCAGAGAAGGGGAGGCAGAGGCGGAGGGGGTGACACCAAGGACAGGGAAAACCAGGAGGAGATCTGGGATGGCTGGGAGTCCCTTTATTGCCACACACACCTGGTGCGTCTGGCTGCAGTGGTGGCTGATGGTGTAATCAGCTACTAGGTCCCGATGATAGACCAGCAGAATCACCTGTATGCTAACACGAATTCTACACAGTTTTAAAACAGTTTAGATATCTTTTTTTTTTCTTAGTTTTTCAAGACAGGGTCTTTCTGTGTAGCCTTGGCTGTTCTGGACTCGCTTTGTAGACCAGGCTGGCCTCAAACTCACAGCAATCCACCTGCCTCTGCCTCCTGAATGCTGGGATTAAAGGTGTGCCCCACTGTGACTAGCTTAGATGTCTTTTTTTAAAATAAAAAACTCCATGCTTAAATTTTACTTGCAATTATGTTTTTGGCAGAAAGAAAATATTGTTCCCTTAAGAAATCATTTGGGTTCCTCATAGTATCTCCATTCAATGTAAAGAAGTGTAGGATGCTGGACATTTAAGCAAGTCTTGGAAGGGAAAAGATAGTAAAGAGATTTGACACCACAGAGAACTTTGGTTGCCCAGAATGTTACTTTAAGACATAACTCTATGAAAACCCCGAGATAATCTGTGGAGGACTCAGAGGCACAATGTTTTTATTCATAAAATACATTTAAGTAAAAGAGAAAATATCTTTTCTAATTTTCCTGTCAAATCTTCAGGTAACCAAATAGCTGGTATCAGAAGTAAGAGCAATCTTTGGGGGTTTTCCTCTGCCACTTGTGGGATGCACTCTAAGTCTGGAGACTCTTGTCAGACCATATTGTGTAGCATCTAGAGTCAGAACACTACGCAGTCTACCTCAGGGACATCCAAGAGACATCATAAAAAAAAACCTGTCTTCTAAATATAGCTCATAGAGTGTCTGGGATGTTCCTTCATACAAGAAAAATATGAATGTTTGACTATTTTAAAAGCCATTAAGTGATTCTATAAAGCAAACCTTATCTGCTGGGCATGGTGGCACATGCCGCCTTTGATCCCAGCATTCGGGAGGTAGAGGCAGGTGGATCTCTGTGAGTTCAAGGCCAGCCTGGTCTACCAAGAGAGTTCCAGGAGAGCCAAAGTGACACAGAGAAACCCTGTCTTGAAAAACAAACAAACAAACAAACAAAAAAGCAGGCCTTACATGGGGAACAAAGAGGAAGTTCCTCAAAGGAGAAGCGCTTTGTACTGACTTAACACAAACATTCACTATTCTTACAGGTTTCTGCTCGTGTTTGTTTGTATTCTTTCTTTCTTTCTTTTTTCTTTTTCTGAGTCAAAGAGCATATGTAGTGGATATAAACATGTTTTTGTTTTGATCCCAAGTGTGGGATGGGGAACAGACTTGTAAGAGAGCAGGTGATGTTTATCCACTTAGAGGTTGAACCACTTCGTGGGGGGGGGGGGCTTGGTTTTTGCCAGCTGAAAAACATCCTAGTACAGATTCTGAGGAAAAAAAAAAACCATATATATATATATATATATATATATATATATATATGCCCAAAACAGGAACAGGGCTTTTTGGGTCATGGTATTGTTTGGCTGTTCATCACTCCCCTTCAAGATGCTCCTAAAGAGAACCACTTCAGTGAAGGCTTTGAGGGTTTGGGCTCTGGCTGAGGCTCCAGGTTCAGGTTGCTCAACCTTCTAGCAGCAACTTTGGTGGAATTGTTGGTCTGCTGAAATCCTGCAGACTATGCCTGGGGAACTGAATCCCAGGAACTGAATCCAACAAGGTCTACATCTCCTGTACCATAAACCTCCTTTTTCCTATCTAGGGCAGGTGGGTCGGAAGGGAGGTATAAGCATTTAAAGAACCCCAAATAAAGTAGGTTTGGAAAAGTGGGAGCCTACACATCTTTCTTCATGCACCAAAGTTTCAGATTACAAGTAACATTAGGCTGAAAGCAAAGGAACAAATTAATCCATCCTGCACCACACTTACTGCTTACCTGTGTAGACAGTTTGAACCTCCAAGACCCCAGTGACCAAGAAAAACATGGGACCTGACTTTTAAACAGTTTACACAGGAAGCTTTCTAAAGGGTTGAATGGGAAGTTAAACTTTTGAAGGGTAAGCAGATGAATAAGATGATACTTAAAATTATGATAAGGGCAAGAAAATGATAGTTGAAAGGGCACTGAAGGGCAGAAACAAAAGTAGGGGCCAGCTATCTTGCTAATGAGACCTGGGCATGCGCAGAGCCCTGGGCTCAGTAGGGTCCTCTGCTTTGTGTAATGCTCTGATGTCTTTATTTTGGAAATCTTTTTTTATTTTTAGAATTTCATACATCAGCACTTTATTTATTTACTTACTTATTTATTTATTATTTTGGTTTTTCGAGACAGGGTTTCTCTGTGTAGCCTTGGTTGTCCTGGATTCGCTTTGTAGACCAGGCTGGCCTCAGACTCACAGTGATCCTCCTGCCTCTGCCTCCTGAATGCTGGGATTAAAGGTGTGCGCCACTATGCCCAGCTACATCAGCACTTCATATACAACATTTCTACCCATTCCAATCCCTCTCAACTACCTCATAAATTTACAACTTCTTTAATTATTGTTGTCACACACATACACACAGGAGTGCATGCATACACACACATGCATGCAATGCATGCACGTGTGACCTGTAGAGTCCACTTAGTTTTGCCTTTATGCATAACTCAGCATTTGGAATTGGATAAGATATAGGGGTCTTGTACCCAGAGCAGCCCTTCCTCAATTGCTTGTAGCTCGTCATCTAGAGGTTGGGCCTTGTGAAATGTCCCCACCCACATTGGCATGTTGACTGATGTTATCATTAGTCAGGACTTGTCTAGGCAACTGTATCATTGAAGTGGATGAAGCCTCCCTGTCATGGCTAGAAGACACAATCATGCAGCGGGCGTCCTGGTCTTCTGGCTCTTGCATCTTTCCTTTTGAACAATAACACCTGCATCTTACTTGGCTTCAATCTTTATAATGTATGTAGCAGGTCCTGGGGAAAGGCATTCCAAAAAGAAATAACAACGGGTACCCAGAAGCTTGGGAAAGATATGCTGTATGTGAGGAATTGAAGGACAGTCAAGAAAGGAGAGATCAAAGAGAGAGGAGTAGATTGATAAGAGGTGAGACCAGAGAAGCAGAGCCTTTTGCACACATGGGAGTAGCTCTCTGATATTTCCATACACTCAGGTGATTCCTTTGGCATAAGACAAATTCTTGGGCAGATTCTCTGGGAAGGACTTTCTGATAGTCATCAATACATCAATGACAAAGCCTTGAGCCAGGCCAAGAAAACTTATGAAGCACTTGGAAGACCACAAGCTGACTCCAGGCCTCCTGTTGATATTGCTAGGGAACAGATAGCCCTCACAGTAGAGACAGAGACCTGGGACCACTGCTGACATAATTCTTGTCTAGAGGCTCCTTATGAAAGGTCCAGAAAATTACACACACCAATAAGAGGACTTTACCATTACCTTAGTCCTATTCTTTCATATTGATGCTTTAAAGTAATGCCTCAAGGTTCATGCTCCTTTTTTGAGGAAAATCTGGCATTTAAAGTGAAGAGTCTTCTGGTGGAATTTTGAGGGTCATTTATGTACACTATCATATTATCAGCAAATATGGATAATTTGACTTCCTCCTTTTGCATTTGGATCCCCTTGATCTCCTTTTGTTGTCTTATTGCTTGGGCTAGAACTTCAAGAACTATATTGAAGAGATATGGAGAAAGTGGGCAGCCTTGTCTGGTCCCCAATTTTAGAGGAATTTCCTTGAGTATCTCTCCATTTAATTTGATGTTGGCTATTGGCTTGCTGTATATAGCCTTTATTATGTTTAGGTATGTGCCTTGTATTCCTGATCTCTCCAAAACTTTAGACATGAAAGGGTATTGGATTTCGTCAAATGCTTTTTCTGCAGCTAAGGCGATGATCATGTGGCTTTTTTCTTTCAGTTTGTTTGTATGGTGGGGGAGGAGATCCCCCTCAGTCACAGTCATAGGGGAGGGGAATAGGGTGAAAGCGGGAGGGAAGGAGGAATGGTAGGATACACGGGATGGGATAACAATTGAGATGTAACATGAATGAATTAATAACAAAAATTATAATGTAAAGTGAAGAGTCAATTGTGAAGCTTGTTGGATGTTGCTGTTATGAATAGGAAATAGCGCCATCAGGTGGTAAGTATCTGAAATCATTTGTGATTTTGAAGAATCTTCTTCCACTGTGGCTTAGGGCAGGATATCCACTGACCTTCTGTACTATGTGAAGGGCAGCTACCTTTTATGTCTCTCAGAGCTTGAGGCTGCCATGTCAGGAACAGAAATCTGATGGACATCTATTTGAATTTAAGGGAAAGAGAATTGCTACCAGTTTTATTTCCTATGTAAGAATCTAGGCGAGAGGACACAGCAGTAAGAAGGTCAAGTTAGTCTCTACTAAGTGTCTTCAAGATGGTCTAAAACTCCAGAGGTCTCACAAATGAGGACATCAGGGCTGGCTTTCTTTCTACCCTGATCTTACATGGCAGACACAGGGTGGTTGTTGGGGTGGGACTGGTAGAAGACAACTCTGGTAGGTTATTGGCCTTATCCACCCACCGTATCTCCCAGATCACCTTAAGGATATGGAGTTATCTTGCAGGTACTTGTGTAGATTTTAAAAAAATATTCATTTATTTATTTTATGTATATGAATGCTCTGTTTTCATGCACATAAGAAGAGGGAATCAGATTCTATTTCAGATGCTTGTGAGCCACCACATGGCTGTTGGGAATTGAACTCAGGACCTCTGGAAGTGCTCTTAACCACTGAACCATCTCTCCAGCCCCTGTGTGGATTATTTTAATTAAAATGAATAATGAAAGTGAAAACTGAAATTATGGAACACTCACAGCGTCCCGTTTACTTCACATTTATTCTTTTCCTTAATGCTCAAAACAGGTAAGTAGTTATCCCTTTTTCTACCCTTGCTAAGGTGAAGCAGAAAAAGTTTCTTAGTTCACTAACAAAAGACTGAGGTCTGAGACCATGGGTGGGACCCTGAAGCTTGCACATCAGTCTGTCTGAAGTTAGAGACCCTCCCTACAATGAAAACTATGTCCCTCAGGGAAGGAGCCCCTTCTTTTTGCCATAGAGCTGGGCCATAACTGAAACAACAGTTAACATTTTGTCCTCTTCAGGCTGGCTTATTCCCATTGGCCTCATGCTTTCAGGAAGCAGATGGAGCCCACACTAGCATCCTGCCGAGCTCAGAAGACACAGTCTAGTGCTGTTTCATTGGTCTTTTCTGAGGGCATTTTGTTAGACAGTTTAAAATATTACTAAAACCAATTGCCAAAAAAGCAAAGACCAGCACAGCTTAAATGGACACGAGACTTGTTATGTTTAAATCAAGATTGGTTTCTGTGTTTTAAAAAATTGCGGCCAGTTCTTCACAATGGGTTTTACTTTAAATAGCAGATGGCTACAAATATCCAGCCAAATTCTCTCAGGCATAACGGATTTCTTGGCAGGAAAATGAGAATTTAGGGAAGTGTATTAACTCTTTCTCATCACGGGAGTGGTAGCTGATACTTTCAATATGTTAAGTGTCAAAATGAATCTGTAGAGTTTCCTGGAGTTAATGATCATCTTAGAGAGCTAACAATTGCCTAAATATGTCAACAACAACAAAACCAACCAAACAGGCAATATGAAAGTTGTTCAATAGTTTATTATCCAAAATAAGCTAAAATGACACATTAGATTCAAGACATTGGGTCCAAGATATTAAGCCTCTAAATTGGGTTTAGCTGTGATGCTGAGATGAGTGAAAACAATGGTTTAGCCACACTGGTATCCTCTTCGCAGCTTGGATGAGCATTGTATCGTGTTGCCGCTGAACTTGTGCATATGTGTTTTTTCTGCTTAGCACGACTTTGCAGCCCAGCCTGATGGTACGTTCATCATGTTGCTCTCAGCGCAGCTGTTGCATCCTCATGAAGCATCTTCTGTGTGGCTGTCTGTTACTCTCTCCTTTTACTCAGTTGATTCCACTGACAGCATTTTTCATGCCATCACATTCCTTTTGGTAGTCTGTGTATTTGCATCCCCTGTACTGCTCTTCTGGAAGAGCAAGATCCAGTCTGTTTGTCTCAGCGTCACATCCCAGGCTATGATCAGGGGTGTTCATCCTGTGGTCTGTGGGCCACTCTAGCCCTTGTGGAAGGTCTCCCCACTCATTTGTAGATCCCTGTGTCATAATGGCAAAAGGTTAAATAATTCTGTACCTAGATGGTAATCCCTGAGATTTAGGAAATTAGTGCTTGTTAAAAAGAATTAATGACTGAAAATTTTGATATTTGACAATAACCCAAAGTGTTAACTTTCTTTAGTAAAGAAAAACACTACCCTACATTTTTTCTTTCCAATTAATCTTCCTCCTAATAACTGCCAACATGGGCACTCCCTAGTAGAAGTTTGACATGCATATTACAAAGCATCCCAGCCAGTAACTGCATGTGTAGGAGTGTGGATTTTTTTTCTCCCTTGAAGGGAAAATGACAGTATATTGCTACAGGGAGATTTAGGACAAAGAGTGCATTAGATCTATAAAGGTGTTGGCTGATTCTCAGATTTGCCTAAGAGGGAAAAGTGATGACAGGTAGTCCAGAAGCAAGCTTAATCCATGAAGGCACTAAGAAGCCACCCTGAAGGACTAGGCTGACTTAATGATTGCAGCAGCAATAAAAATAAAAATAGCCTGCAAAGACCAGGGAACCGAGAATGGTGTTGTGGCTTGTAAGAGACCTGGGCCTGAAAATTTTTCGTTGTCCAATTATTTCTGAAAGATATGAGCTGGGTTCCATCTTATGCAACTTTAACTAGATTGTTGGAGATGGGAAAGTAAACCTGGCATGCTGCTATAATTAGAATAAAGGAGCCAAAAGTCTGACAGTACAAGTCTTTTGAGGGATCTAGATAAACACGGAATTCTATAGGAGTCAGACTGAAAGTATGAGGTAGTGTACTTATTTGAATGTTTAACTATTTATGCTTTAAGATGGAGAAAGGCCACTAGATTGCAGAAGGGGAAGATCTTAGCTCTGACAATACTAAGTGCTGACTCTCTTTAAGCATTTTCTCATAGATTGGATGATGTTAATAGTGCACAAAATATAAAAGATGAAAAAATCAAACATTTAAGTATGCCAGATTTATCTTATTTTCCCATTAATAAAGAGGGTTTAAACTTATAAGCCTGCTGAACTCTCAGGATTTGACATCTGTATACAAATAAAAACTCATTTATTTGAGATATGTTGTATGCCTGGCTATCATTCGCTTGTCTTTAACTTCAAACTGTTTCATTGCGCACCAATTCTTCTCTCGTGCCTTGTTATAAATGCCATTGCAAGGTTAGGCAGAATGCTTGCTCCATGTCCTGCAGCTTAATTGTACCAAACAAAGATCCTTACGTCACAGGTCTCTGCCATTTTGGCTACGCATCACAGCTCTTTATTTCTGGATAACAGAACATGGACACTTCCTTGGAAAAACTGTCTCTGGGTGTGCCTGTGGCCTGTCTTCCTGACCTGCCCCCCACTCTTCTCGTGACTGTCATATTCTATTGGATGTAGGCATATGACTCAAGTTGATCTGGTCAGATCTCACTCTGAAAAATTTTCAGGAGTAATAAGAGTGACCTTTTCTCCTGCTTCCTGGATGTGGAGCTATAAGCTTATTGGAGACATGTAGCCACCATGAGGAATGAGCTGGCTGAAATAAGGCAATACAGAGGGGATCCAGTCATATGTGGAGGAGAGGCCTGAAAACCCTGTCTGAGCACAAGAATCTGATCTGCCACTGACCTGAGTGAAAAGGCATCCACTACTGAGGCTCTATGCTTCATTCATAATCACTTGTGAGGAAGCAAATAAGTTAGCAGATGAAGGTAAGAGTGTGCAGTGTGTGTACTTTAAGTTAGCTATTCAACCGAAGCCCTGCTCCTGTCTCTACAGCTATAATAGTTTTCAGATTTTGGATATTAAGTTCTCTGTCCTTTGTGATATTAGATGGTAATTTTTTAATGTCTATATTAGAATATATCAAGAGGTAACAGCTGCCATAATACCCACACATCAGATGGTTTAACCCAATACATTCATGTATTCCTCTAGTAGAATCTGAATATTTGACAGTGCCCCCTGTGTTCTGTGGGGACCCACACTGGATCTGATACTTAGGCTCTGTGCTCACTTAAATCCTGAAATTGTTTCCATTAAGGAGTTAACCATAGGAAAAGAAGCTTGCAGGAGGGAGGTTTTTCTTGGACAGGGCTGGAAGCGGGTATTAATTTCTTTCTATTCCTGTTCTACTGCTAAAACTCACCATGTGGCCAATGACAGCACGTGAGGCTGGAAATATAGCATAGCTGTGTGCCCAGGAGAAGGAGGACTGGCAACAGATTAGCCGGTCCCACCCACATTTGGCAAAATTAACTTTCAAGCCTTCTGTTTTAACTCCTTTTGTTCTTTGAAAAAAAATAATAGTCCACAAAATGAAAATAATTCATAACTGCTTATCTACATGAACATATCTATTCATTTATGAACACAAAAGCTTAATAATATCAGGGAACGTGACATGCTCAAGGCAGCAAAACTATAAAGTGGTGTGTTTCTACTTAAATAAATTGGGGCCAGGACAGAAAGCTTCTCAACGCCTGTGTAATGGGGAAATTGGTCATTCATCTAGTTCTTTTCTTATTGCTGGATGTGTTTCCTCCATGTTTTTAAACCCTTCAGTATCTCAGAATGAGATCTTCTTTAGAAAGAGGGTGGACAAGGGTAACCAAGTTGAAATAAGGATGAGTAGGATGGGCACTAACCCGATGTGACCATTGCCCCATCAAAAGATGGAGTCTGGATAGTGGCAGCTGCATATGGAGAGAGGGTGGTGAGGGACAGAGAGAACAGCAGGATGATTGGGGGAGGAGCTGGGAGAGCATCACAGAGAAGACTGCTCCTCATAACCTTCAGAAGGGATTAACCCTGGGACACTGATTACAGACATCTCTCCTCCAGAAAGGTGAGACAATGCATTTTGTTACTTAAGCCATACATCTGTGCCACATTGCTATGGCCTCTCCCCTTTCCTGAAATGGTTTTCTGTTGGCACTGCAGTAGGGAATTTCTCTTTGCTTCTCCAAGGTGAAAGTGGCAGTCAGGGAGAGTGAAGAGGCTGAAACCAAAGGGTGCCTGGCATAGGCCTGCAGGGAGAAATTCCAGCTTTTTCCCTGTTGAGGGTCACAAGAGTGAGTCAGGCCTGTTCTTTAATTCACTTAGGACTTGAAATTAAGCATTGTTTTGAAGCCCATAATCTACTGAGATATTTTTATTCACTATTGGCAACAGGAAATATGGATTTAAAAAATTAGCATAAAATTTCCCATTTATCTTATTTCAACTATAAAACTGAATATTTAAAATGAGTGGGAAAGATGTATGTGCACAGCGGGGTGAGAGGTCCAGAGTGTGCCCTCAAAGGGTGTCTCCCACCCCCACACCAGTCCCTCTGTAGAGATCATCAAAGTGACAGTTCACTGATTCTCGCTTATAGCATGCCAATGCACCCTGAAACTGATGAGTCCCTTTGTCGTAAGTAGCAAACACAGGTGACCACGTGCATGCTATCTTGCTCTTCGCTGAACGTTGACCTTAAGGATTGTTCCACATGCATATATAACAACCTGCTCACCATATAATACAGCATCATAACATTTGATTGCACAAATATAACTAAAGAAAATAGTTTACCATTTTCTTAAGGTCATTTCTAAGCCTCTATTAAGTTTGCAATGGAAAAGCATCCACATGCTGTAATTTCTTAATATGTGAAACTCTTGAGTGTGAGGAACTCCTTGTAGTGCAGTTGATTGTTTAAAGTATGTTCATTTCATGGGATAAGTGTGATCGTATAGCTCTTTCTAATTCCTATACCCATTTCCATTCTTATTAGCAAAGAGTTCTTTTTGGCCCTGATATAGTAATTTAATCTTTTTAACAACCCATTGAGGACAGTGAGTGCTAGCCTCTGTGTAGATTAATAAACTGAGGACCAAAGAAATCAACGTAATAACAAACTGAGCCCAAACTTGAACCCAGGTTTGTCTGTATAACCATCTACACTGTTTATTCCAACCAGGCCATTTCTGTATTGTTTTTGTTGAATTATATAGGCACACATTCCTTTATAAATGTTTGTTGTCCCAGGGGTCCCGCTCAAACTAAGGCACCAGCCAAGGACAATACAGGAGGTAAACTTTAAACCCCTACCCAGATCTAGCCAATGGTCAGAACATTCTCCACAGTTGAGTGGAGAGTGTGATATGACTTTCTCACGTACTCTGGTGCCTCACATTTGACCATGTCCCCTGGAGGGGGAGACCTGATGGCACTCAGAGGAAGGACAGCAGGTAGCCAAGAAGAGACTTGATACCCTATGAGAATATATAGGGGGAGGTAATCCCCCTCAGGAACAGTCATAGGTGAGGGGAATAATGGGAAAATGGGGGGAGGAATGGGAGGATAGAAGGGATGGGATAACTGTTGAGATGTAACAAGAATAAATTAATAAAAAAAATAAAATAAAATAAATGTTGGTTGTAAAATGTAAATACTTGTAATTAGTATGAAATCTTTTGGTGATATCCAACTTTAGTTCAGTGCCTAACTTTTCAAACTGATTTCATATTTGAAAGTATCAGACACAAAAAAGGCCCAGGGAGATGGGTGATATGTGAACATTTTGACACACATGTTTTGAAAGAAAGAATATTTGGTTACGTTCGTAGGATCATATAGTGAGTGAGTGGTGGAGCTGGGTCTATGATCTTACATTTGGAACATTTAACACTGTGTTAGACAGGAAGTCTGCAGGGGGATGACTGCCTCACATCCAAGTGTCAGAACTCATCTCCTCTCTTCCTCCAGGGCATGGCAAAGACTAAGTGGGATTGTGAAGAAAGAAAAGAATGAATGGTGAGCAAGGATGCTTAACCCACTCTGTCTTCTACCCACTGTTGAAATCAACAAAGTCATAGAGCATTACTACAAGCTTTGTTTTCATCAGCTTTCATCGACAGTGTAATTATGACCATTGCTGTTAAGAGGAGAAAATAAATTCTTCCTATTAACAATCATCAATGGCATGAGGGTAGGATTGTTCAGACTAGTGCAAGACTGGTTCCTTACCACACTCCACAGACATGAAGTTAGAAGATTGTGGTCTGTGGGAGGATCCCCAAACTAAAAATAAAGGGATTTTTAAAAAGTTTTATGCATTAAAACCCTTTTTTACTGACATATTTCTTAAAAAAAGTAAAATTCTTTACAATAATCAAATATTGCAAGGCGTTTATATTCCTTTAAAAAATAGCCAGATGTATTGTAAGCATATTCAATATACCAAACACAATATACTTTGAGTAGAATTAAAAGCTAAGGAACTGCCAAGATCTATAATGGATCCCAGGCCACTGCAAGTTGGGCTCCATGTGTCCCATTGTTACAGGATGCACATCAGCCTGCAAGACAAGCTTATCAGAGAACTAACTTTCACTCTGAAATGACTGTGTTTATTTTGAGGTCTTGGTTCCAAATGCAAAGTCACCAGCCAGCAGCACTATAATTAAGTCATCAAGAAGTAAGAAAATTCTCTTTAAGAATCCTGTTAGTACAGCTTGTTCTAGAAAGTTAGAAACAAGCAAGAAGAGTTAGCTATTCAAGGTGAAAGACACAGCAGCCTAGAAAGGCGGTGCAGCAACAGAATGTTAAGCAGGTTCAGTAGGCATTTTTCTTGGGCTCCTCAAGAAGAAGGACAGATGTGGTTTTCAGGTAAAAAAATCCTGATAAAAATCAAAGATAAAATTAATAAATACCAACAATGGTGTCAAGACATCAATTGAACATTTATTGTATAGCTGCTGCTATTTTAAGTATAATGTTTTTTTTTTCAAATTTTAAATTATAATTTATTCCCATTACAACCCAACTGTAATCCCCTCACTCTTATTTTCCTGTCCCCAGCCTCCCTCCCTCCCTCTTCCACCCTATTCCCCTCCCCTAGACTTCTGACAAGTGGAGTCCTCTTCTCCCACAGTCTGACCACAGACTATCAGATCTCATGCATCCCCTTCCTCTGTGTTTCCATAGAGCCTCTCTGCCAAGCGGCATGATTAAAAATCACAGGCACCAGAGTTTGCCTCCCCTTCCCAACATAAAGAATGAGATATCTATAAGCTATATCTGAATAGGGGGGCCTAGGTTCTCTGCTTGTAATGTCCTTGTTCAGGCACCAATTTATGCAGCCTTGAGAGTCTCTTTGTGGAGCTCCTGACAAGCCCTCTCCCATCTCTGTCCTTCCATCCCACAACTCTTCCATACAACTCTCAGCGGTTGGCCCCAGAGCCCAGTTTCAAGTACCAGAATTTGTCCTGGTCCAATGTTAGGTGTCTCTCAGAAGACATCTATGTTGGGCTAATGTCCATTTATAAGTGAGTATATACCATGCCTGTCTTTCTGGGCCTGGATTACCTCACTCAGGATGATTGTTTCTAGTTCCACCCATTTGCCTGCAAATTTCAAGATTTCCTTGTTTTTGATAGCTGAGTAGTATTCCCTTGTGTAAATGTCCCATAGTTTCTTCATCCATTCTTTGGTTGAGGGAAATCTAGGTTGTTTCCAGGTTCTGGCTATTACAAATAAAGCTGCTATGAACATTGTTGAGGAAATATCCTTGTTGTATGGTGGAACATTTTTCAGGTATATGCCCAGGAGTGGTATAGCTATGTGTTGAGGTGCCACTATTCCCAATTTTCTAAGAAGACACCAGATTGATTTCCAAAGTGATTGTATAAATCTGTACTTCCACCAGCAATGAAGGAATGTGCCTGTTTCTGCACATCCTTGCCAGCATGGGCTGTCGCTTGAGTTTTTGATCTTAGCCATTCTGATAGTGTAAGATGGAATCTCAGAGTCGTTTTGATTTGCATTTCTGATGCCTAAGGGCATTGAGCATTTCTTTAAGTGTTTCTTAGCTATTCAATATTCCTCTGCTGAGAATTCTCTGTTTAGCTCTGCACCCCATTTTTTTTTAAATTGGGTTATTTGGTTTGGTTGTGTTTAATTTCTTGAATTCTTTATATATTTTGGATATTATGCCTTGGTTGCATGTAGGATTGCTGAAGATCTTTTTCCAGTCTGTAGACTTTCATTTTGCTATGTTGACAGTGTCCTTTGCCTTACAGAAGCTTTTGAGGTCCCATTTATTAATTGTTGACCTTAGAGTTTCTGTTCAGGAAGTTGTCTCCTGTGTCCATGAGTTCAAGGCTCTTCCCACTTTTTCTTCTAGCAAATTTAGTGTGTCTGATATTATGTTGAGGTTTTTTAATCCACTTGGACTTCAGTTTTGTACAGGGTGATAAATATGGATCTATTTGCATTTTTCTACAGATGGACCTCCAGTTGGACCAGCATCATTTGTTGAAGATGCTTTATTTTTTCCATTGTATGAATTGGCTTCTTTGTCAAAACTCAAGTGTCTATAGGTATGTAGGTTTATTTGTGGGTCTTTAGTTCCATTCCATTGATCGGCAAGCCTATTTCTGTGCCAGTACCATGCTATTTTTATTACTGCTGCTCTATGGTATAGCTTGAGATCCAGGATGGAACTCCTCCAGACATTATTTTATTGTACAGGATTGTTTTAGCTATTCTGGTTTTTTGTTTTTTCATATGAAGTTGAGAACTCTTCTGTCACAGTCTATAAAGAATTGTGTAGGAATATTGATGGGAATTGCTTTGAATCTGTAGATTGCTTTTGGTAAGATGGCCATTTTTACTATGTTTATTCACCTTATCCACAAACGTGGGAGATCTTTCCATCTTCTGATATCTTCCTTAGTTTCTTTCTTCAAGACTTGAAATTTTTTCACACAAGTCTTTCATTTGCTTGGCTAGAGTTACACCAAGCCAAGCTATTGGCTATTGTGAAGGGTGTAGTTTTCCTAATTTCTTTCTTAGCAAGTTTGTCATTTATATACAGGAGGGCTACTGATTTTTTAAAGTTGATTTTGTATCCAGCCACTTTGCTGAAGGTGTTTATCAGTTGCAGGCATTCCTTGGTAGAAATTTTGGGATCAGTTATGTACACTATCATATCATCTGTGAATAGTGGTAATTTGATTCCTTTCTTTCCAATTTGTGTGATTTCCTTTTGTTGTCTTATAGCTCTAACTAGAACTTCAAATACTACATTGCAGAGATACGGAGAGAGTGAACAGTCTTGTCCCTCATTTCAGTGGAATTGATTTAAGTTTCTCTCCACTTAGTTTGATGTTGGCTATCAGCTTGCTGTATATTGCTTTTATTATGTTTAGGTATGTACCTTGTATCCCTCATCACTTCAAGACTTTAAACATGAATGATGTTGGCTTTTGTCAAATGCTTTTTTTGGCATCTAAGGAGATGATCATGTGATTGTTTTTCCTTTCAGTTTGTTTATATAATGGATTACATTGATGGATTTCCCTATATTGAACCACTCCTCCATGCCTGGAATGAAACCTGCTTGATCATGGTGAATGATACATTTTAGTGTTCTTGGATTCGTTTTGCAAGTAGTTTCATTGAGTATTTTTGCATCAATGTTCATAAAAGAAATTGGTCTAAAATTCTCTTTCTTGGTTGAGTCTTTCTGTTGTTTAGGTATCAAGGTGACTGTAGCCTCATACAATGAGTTTGGTATTTTTTCAGATTCTATTTCATAGAGTAGTTTGAAAATAATTCATATTAGCTCTTCTCAGAAGGTCTGGTAGAATTCAGCACTGAAACCATGTGGCCTGGGCTACTTTTGGTTGAGAGACTTTTGATGACTGTCTCTATTTCCTTAGGAGATATAGAACTCTTCAATTTGTTTACATGATCTTGATTCAATTTTGGTAATTGGTAGCTATCAAGAAAACTATCCATTTCATTTAATTTTTGAATATGTAGTATATAGGCTTTTGATTCTTTGGATTTCCTTGGTGTCTGTAATTATGTCTCACTTTTTATTTCTGATTTTGTTGATATGAATACTCTTCCTCTGCCTTTTAGTTAGTTTGGATAAGGGTTTATCTATCTTGTTGATTTTTCTCAAAGAACCAACTCTGGGTTTTTTTTTGTTTGATTCTTTGAATTGTTCTCTTTATTTCTAATATATTGATTTCAGCCCTGAGTTTGATTATTTACAGACATCTACTTCTCTTTAGTGTGTCTTTTTCTTTTTGTTCTAGAGCTTTCAAGTATGTTGCTAAGTTGCTAGTATGGGATTCCCCAAATTTCTTTATAAAGACACTTAGTGCTATGAACTTTCCTCTTATCACTGATTTTAAATTGTGTCCCAAAAGTTTGGGTATGTTGTGCCTTCATTTTCACTGAAATATAGGACATTTTAAATTATTTTTTAATTTCTTCCCTTGCCCAGAGGTCACTGAGTAGGGAGTTGTTCAGTTTCCATGAGTTTATAGGCTTTCCGTTGTTTCTGTTGTTGTTGAGTTCCAGCTTTAATCCATAATGGTCTAATAACATATAAAAGCTTATTTCAATTTTCTTGTATCTGTTGAGGTTTGCTTTGTGACCAAGTATATGGTCAGTTTTGGAGAGGGTTCCATGAACTGCTGAGAGAATGTGTATTCTTTTGTGTTTGGGTAAAATGTTCTGTAGATATCAGTTAGGTCATTTGATTAATGAAATCTGTTAGTTTCATTGTTTATCCATTTAATTTCTGTTTTGATGATCTGTCTGCTGACGAAAGTTGAGTGTTGAAGTCTCCAACTATTAATGTGTGGGGTACTATGTGTGATGTAAGCTTTAGTAGCATTTCTTTTATGAATGTGGGTACTCCTGTATTTGGGGCATAGATGTTCAGAATTGAAGATCTTGGTGTATTTTCCTATGATGAGTATGAAATGTCCTTCCCCATCTCTTTTGATTAGTTTTGGTAGAAAGTCTATTTCATTATATACTAAAATCGCTATTCCAGCATGTTCCTTGGGTCTGTTTGCTTGGAATACAGTTTTCCAACCCTTTACTGTGAGGTAATGTCTGTCTTTATTGCTGAGGTGTGTTTCTTGTATGCAGTGTAATGATGAAGCCTGTTTTCACATCCATTCTGTTCGCCTGTGTTGTTTTATTGGGGAACTGAGGCCATTGATGTTGAGATATATTAATGACCAGTGGTTATTGGTTCCTTTTTCATTTTGGTGATGGTAGACAGAGTGTGTGTGTGTTTCCCTTCTTTTGGTTTTGTGGATGTGGGATTATTTATTTCTTTTTATTTTCTGGGTAAAGTTAGCCTCTTTGGGTGGGAGATTTCCTTCTAGTATCTTCTGTAGGGCTAGATTTGTGCCTACGTACTGTTTAAGCTTGGTTTTATTGTGGAATATCTTGTTTTCTCCATCTAGGGTGATTTAAAGTTTTGCTGGGTATAGTAGTCTGGGTTAACATCTTTAGTCTGTTAGTGTCTGCATAATATCCTTCCATGCCCTTATGGCTTTTATAGTCTCTGTTGAGAAATCAGGTGTAATCCTGATGGGTTTGATTTTATATGTGACTTAGCATTTTTCTTTTGTACCTTTTAATATTCTTTCTTTGTTCTGTATGTTTAGTGTTTTGATTATTATATGGAAGGAGTATTTTCTTTTTTGGTCTAATGTCTTTAGAGTTCTGTAGGCTTCTTGTATATTTATGGGCCTTTCTTTCTTTAGGTTAGAGAAGTTTTCTTATATGATTTGTTGAAAATATTTTCTGGGCCTTGGAGCTGGGAGTCTTCTTTTTCTTCTATTCCTATTATTCTTAGGTTTGCTCTTTTCACAGTGTCCCAGATTTTTTGGATGTTCTGTGCCAGGAGCTTTTTAGATTTAAGATTTTCTTTGACTGTTGTATGCATCTCTTCAGTCATATCTTCTACCCCAGAGATTCTGTCTCTCATTTCTTGTATTCTGTTGTTGATGCTCATGTCTATAGTTCCTGTCCTCTTCCCTAGGTTTCCCATTTTCAGGATGGTCTCAAATTATGTTTTCTTTATTGCTTCTCTCTCCATTTTCAGGTCTTGAAACCTTTTATTCATTTCCTTCTCCTGTTTGATTGTAGTTTCCTGTCTTTCACTAGTTTCTTTAAGTGATTTGTTCAATTCTTTCATCTCTTTTTTTTTTTTTTTTTTTGTGTTCCTGTTCTAGTTTGAGGGATTTATTTTCCTCATTTAAGGCCTCTGTCATTTTCATAACCTCAAGTTTGAAATCTTTCTCTTGTGTGTTGGGTGTGACAGTATCTTCAGGGCTTGTTGTGGTAGTGGGAGTGATGGCTTCTGGTCATATCAAATGGCCCTGGGAATTGTTGCTTGTGTTATTATGATGCCTTCTTCCCATCGTGCTGTCTCTAGTGCTAGCAGGTTTGGTGATCTCTGGTGGTCACAGAGTTTGGGTGTAAGTATAGAGAATAGGCCTTCAGTCCTGTGACCTACTCACTTCTGCTGAGTTCACTGTCTTTGTTGGCTCCCAGTTTATGACCCAGGTAGGTCAGGCAGCTAGGGGGATAAGGTGGAAAGATATCTGAGTAGAGAGCGGCTCCTGTGGGCTTGCTTGCTTCCTCTGGGTGGAGGACAATGGGACTTTTTCCCTGTGCCCATTCCAAATCACCTCTGCTGAATTCGCTGTCTCTGCTTCTTGTTTGTGCTGCAGCTATGCCTGGCAGCTAGGGAGCAGGCTGAAAGATATCTGAGCAAAGTGCGGCTTCACTGTGCCCACTTGCTTCCTCAGGGCAGAGGACAATGGCCAGTGCTGGTATTTTGGTAGCCCACAGCTCCATCTGAACCTGGGATGTCAGAAACTATGCATCTGCTAGGAGCGAGATGGCTAGTCCTTGGAGTGCACTCCATGCCTGCATGGACAGGAGAACTTTCTGTGGATTGGCAGGGTGACCTGTGATCTGATCAACTTGTGTTCCATGCTGTGGGGTCTCCTCTGGGATAGAAGCTCCTGATGCTGTTTTTTTTTTCAGACACATCTTTCACTGAGCCCCAGAGATCAGAAGCTGGGTGCCCACCAGGCATGTGGCTAGTCCTTGGAGTACAAGCCTATGTCTGCAGGGACCTAGGGGATTTTCTGTGGATAAGCTGGTTAGCCTAAGGCCAGATCTACCTGTGCTCCACACACTGTGGACCCCTCTCACCTGGGTATCACCAGAACTGGTGTTTTGTAGTTCTCATTTTGGTCCTTAGGTCACTGTACAGTCACTGTTATCCTGTTGATCAAACAAGGTGTGTGTTCAGCGCTGCCTTCTTGGATCTCCCTGTATAATGAGTTTTATCCCATTTAATTCTCATTTTGATCACACTACTATTTTCATTTTGCATAATAAGAAACAGGAACAGAGAGGGTCATTTTCCCAAAGACCTATCGGATGGCCGAGATTTAAACCTTTTAATCTTCGTTCATTCCTCCCTTGCTCTCCATTACTCCTCTTGTTTATCTCTCTGCCCTTCCCTCTCCATCCCTCTCTTCCTATTTATCTTGCTGTAGTGTCTTTTTTGATGAAGGATCTTGCTATATTGCCCAGGCGGACCCTGAATTGATTTTCTTGTGGCTCTTCCTCCAGCACATCTGGGTGCAGCTGTGTTAGTCTTCTTTTACTGCCTTTACATGCTGTCAGCTTATTCCAAATATTTTATATTTCTGTGGAGCATAAATCTGGCTGGTACAGGCCTCACTGAGTAGAAATAAAGATCCGGCAAGCTGCACCTTTTCTGGAGGCTGTAGGGGAGAACCTGTTTCTTTGCTTAGTCTGAAAGCGTAGGCCACCAATCTCTTCTGTTCGGAAGCTCCTCCCAGCCTCAAAGTGAGTGACAATGAACTGAGACCTTCCCACGGCATCATTGTGTCCCCTGTTGTTTCTCTTGTTTATTAGTTTTCTCCTAAGGATTCACGAAACTGAATCGTCCTCATATGCGATTCAGGATAACATCCATGTCTACAGCTTTAAAGTTCCTCTGATGGATGACATCTTCATACTGTCAAGAGAAAAATGTGGGGATCATTTTTTTTTGAAGTAAAAGTTAAGATCATCTTCAAATAGGTAAAGGAAGAAGAGGAGAAACTGAATAGTGGCAAGTAGGAAGCACTTTTGTTATAGTTACCCACTGCTTGACAACAAACTACCCAAGACTTAGTTGCTAAAGAAAGCAGCATATTATTTATTATTTATGACCTTGACATGTACTCTGTGCTCTGATGGGCTCCTTTATAGAGCAGTGCTCTGAGAGGAGTCATAGTGTATGCACAGTAGCAGGCTTTAAGGAGGGAGGAAGCAGAAGCTTCCTAACTTCCAGGTCCAGAATTGGAGCAGTACCACTTTCTTGTTGTATTAGTTAAAGAAAGCAATGCGGCCCTGTCCAGAAGCAAGGAACAATAAATACAGCCCACTTATGGAAGTACAGTTTCATGCACATGCAAAATGACAAGGAACTAATTGTTTTGTGTAAAGTCTTCCTAGCACACATGGAGGAGTCATCTGAAGATGGAAATTGTATTTATTACCTCTGATGTAATAAGTTAACAAAATCTTAGTAGCTTACAAAAATGCTCATTTATTATTTTGCAGTTCCAGAGAATAAAAAGCTTGGGGTGAAGTGTACAGGACTAAAATCATGGTGTCATTAATGTCCTTTCCTTCCCAGCTCCTAGAGCTTGATGGTAAAATCCTATTATTAAAGATACATAGCACATGCTTGCATCATAAAACATAGAGAAATGAAGCTGGTGAGGAACCTAGAAGCTTCCTCCCTACTGGCTAGCTTTCATCATGCTAGAAGGTTCTGTGAATACATTCAGAAAAGAAAAGCAGTCATCAGTCATACCTAGCTGTGACCCCTGCAAACTGCAATGAGGACTGACCTCAAAAGACATTTTCATTGAGGCAATAGTGGGACAAACATCGTGAGAATAGCCATCTATTTTCTAATTTCACTTAAGTCCTGCTTCTTAAGATTAATTCTATATCTGGCACCATTATCAAGCCAAGAACCTATGGCTAGGCAGGTCATAGACTGATACCATTATTTCACTAAACAGACATTGTATTAAGCCAATTTCTAATGATTTCTCGTTATATCCAAAGATTACTGCATCTCTTAATTCATCAGAGAAACTTCAGTTTGCAGTAGATGGTGACTAATAAAGACCCACATTTGACCAAGTGAGAATAAGAGGCTTCAGGATACTCATCCCTATGTGAGACGTCTGCATCAAATACCCTCTTCCAAGGCTCAGGAATTTTTGAAGAAAGGGTCTGGAAAGAGCGTATCAGAAAGAAGTGATGGGGGATACAACAGGGCAGATGAACATGTGAACTTACAACAGTTAAGACAGCACACACAAAACCTGTGCAAGGTCAAGCCACACCAAAGCCTGATGTTGAGATGGGTGACGGGTAGGAAGTCCCACCTCTAACTGAAAAGATACTGGCAACTGATATTTACTGTGAGAGGGAGAGTCAGTTTTCTCCAAGAGTACAGCTCCTGATAAGTCTACCATATTCAAATGGAAGGACACACATCCAAGAATATATGGGCAGCACAAGTTGGACTTCCTTTTTAAAAGAGGATACAAAACTGGGCACGAAGAGAATGGGAGGATCTGGGAGCGGTTGGAAGAGAAAGGGTGAATGGGAACGAAGTGCATTGTATGAAATTCTCAAAGAGCAATAGCAAAACAAAAGAATAAGGTCAAGGAAGTGATTGAGGAATCTGTTAAAGAGTGAAGGGGCCTGAGGGCACAGGACAAGAGTGAAAGTTGATGGCCTTGGTGAAGTGCCACAGGAGGACGGAATGCCGGGGAAAGAGATGTGGAAGGGCAATACATTGCTTTGACTAACTGACTCACTCATCTTTGTCTCTTTATCCTCCACTGCCCTGATTTTAGTGCCTTTCTCCTTTTCTTCCTCTATAACAATGCAAATGCTTTAACTTTCCTTCAGAAAAATTCAACATAAAGAAAAATATTTTTAGACAGAAAAAAAATTCTTTCCTCTGACCATGAGCTAATGAACACTTTTGAGTAGGCTTTTTTGGTTGTGTCTGTAAACTGTCTGGGTTATAAAATTGCTACTCAATATTCTGATAAGAGACCCAAATGAAAGATCTGGTTAATCTAAAAGCATTACTGATTTTCCAATTAAAGAAAAAAAATGGTATTATTTATTTGACAATTAAAGAAAAATAACAATGCTATCAGTTGAAAGTAGCAAACAGAGTAGTTTACTTTTGTTTTGTTCTATTGCTGTGAAGAGACTCCACCATCAGGGCAAATCTGTATGACCTTTACAGATGCTTTTGGATTAAGGGTCTGACATCCCTTTGCTTAAATCAGGGTTTTTAAAAACCCCTTTGGGGTTCAGATATCATTTATTCTACTTATTTGATATTTACATTATGATTCATAACAGTAGCAAAATTACATTTATGAAGCAGCAACTAAATAATGTTATGTTTGGGGTTCACCACAAGATGAGGAGCTGTAGTGAAGGGCTGTCGCAGCAGTAGGTTGGAAACCACCACCCTAGAGCCTTTACTTTAGAGCCCTGTGATGGCAAATTTTCCTGTAGTATCCACGAGATCTAAATTTTCCTTAAAGCCCTTTGCTTGCTTTACAGTCCTGGGTTGCTTTTCTCAAGATCTGGGTTCCTGTGTGTGCTTGAGGGCAGCAGTCTAACTTCCTGGGGCCTCGGCACCAGTTTGCAAAATTGGCTTCAGTCAGGAGGACCCGAGGAATTTTGCTTTGCCTTAGAGTGAGGTCAGTTTTATCCTTCGCCCCGCCCTCATCACAGGTAGCTGCCTACCTTGCTCTATGCTTTCTCTTCTGTTGCTGTCAGTCATCTAAATGACATAAACTGTTGAGCCGTCCTATCGCCTAATATCTACATCTCCAACAGTCTCCTGGGGATGTGAAACTCCTACTGTGGACATGAGCTATGACTGGGTTACTTGTCCACAGCAACTGGTGAAGGGAATACTGTTCTTTTGAATCAAGTCAGCCAAATGCACAGTGATATTTTTAAAAGGTGGGTTACTGTGTTAGTTAATGATGTATAGTTTCTCTAGGAAGGGGTTTAACTATTTGGTGAGTCATGAGAAGGGTGGGTTTCCTTAGAGGGATGGCTCCTCAGGTAGGACCCTAATTGCTAGTGACAGACTTTGAGTGCCTTCGCTGAGATGAGAAACTTACCAGTCCATGTAATCACAACCCTGAGGGATAATTCTGTATCCAGGGCTTGAATGACATTTTCAGTAGAAACTTACTAAATATATCCCACATTTATATCATTGTTAGTGCCTACGGGATACACAGGCTTGTCAGTAAACCCGGTCGTGTTTTGGGACCTACAGCTCAGTCTAGTGTCACTGAGATGAAGGCGTCATCTTTCACCATATCAAGGGAGTTCGATTCCCTAATTGTTTTCTTCTACTGAGGCTTTTGCATGGGAATTGTCATACTGGCTGAGAAGCTGACTACAAGAGCCACCCTCTCACACTCCTGCAGACACATCCTAGGCAGAGAGAACAAGAAGTTTTCCAATAGCCCCAGAGAAGTTCCTGCATCACTGGGAGGCAAAGCACAAGTCACGGGTTGTCCCTGGACAGTTATAAGCAAAGGGTGAGGCTGTGCTTTGGTTCGCCAGGTCTGGGTCACATGGTATAGAGCCATCCAAGGCCATATAGACTGAGAGTGGTGCAGGGGATCTGTGTCCCTAGCTCTAGGGCACTACAACTGCTCAAGTAGAAATGAATGCATAGGATATAAAACACTGTACAAATAGCTCTAATTACAGTGAGGTGGCCACAACAGGGAAACAGGAATCAGGAATGCTTGAAGCCATTGTGTGCTAGTCGTATGTTTGTGGTTAGGTTATCTAATCTGCTTGGGTATCAGCTTACTCACTATAAGGTGATAACTGTTTGGATTGTTATGAAGGCTATGGAGAAGTTGCCTGGTGGGGTCGCAGCCTGAAAAGAAGTCGGAGCTCTTTTCTCAGCATTGATTTAAGAAATGTCAGAGATGAATCATGTGTCCTATTCATTCACATGCTCAACCTGTGGCTGTGTAGATGGTGTGCGTGTGTGTGTGCACGTGTGTGTGTGTGTTTGTGTGTGTGTGTGTGTATGTGTGTGTGTGTGTGCATGTTTTAATCTAATGGGATGAAAGATAGAGAGTGCAAACAGATTATTAAAAACTAGTATATATTTACGATAGTGAGTTACATTAATTTCTCAGCAGTTATGTGTTGGCCTTTAGAAATTCATTGAGTAAATGTATAGGCCTATATAAGGATATTGCCCCAAGTAGACAAGAGCCTGTGGGTTCTATTTAGGCCATCCTTGATTTAAACTCCTAGTCAGTGTTCTTGTAAGTAAATCGCGGAGTTCGGCAAAACGGTAGCTAAGGTGATAACATTTAGGTGATACCTAGTCGTAAATAGGTATTCATAAGGCTTTTAAATATTATTTTATTTTAAATTATTTTGATGTTTTAGAAATCAAAATTATATACAGACACACTATAAACTATCAGCAGGTGTCTCAGGAGTTGTCAGGAAACTCCCATTCCATCTTACCTTCATCCATTCTGTTGCCAGTTACCACCAGGGCCACATCTTTCTCCCTGGTTGCTTTAAGTTGCCGTATAATTTTTAAGCAACTTATTTGCTAAGTTTTCACTACTATAAAAGACCATGGATCAGTTCTATTTCAGCTACCCCTTCTCAAAAATTTTCACACTCTACACACTCAACCCACACATTTCTCTTGTTGTTCTAGTTAGATTATTGTCCAGTCGTTTTTTTTTTTTTTCATTGTCCAGTGTTAATGTTACTGTGACGAAGTCAGTGCTGTTCACAGATAAACCACATGATATAATTTGGTTACATTTCCCTTAAATTTCTCTAGAGTTAATTATATTTTTATATCATTTATTTGGTTGGCTTTCTGTTAACCGTAGGCATATTTTAAAATCTATTTTTATTTTAAGTTTCTTATATCTCTTTCTCCCTTCTTCACCTCAATCCCTTTAACACCCCATAACCAGGTAGGAGAGAAAGAAGGTTAGTGGGGAGAGGGAGCATAGTTTTTCTTAGCCGCTTCCTGCTGTTTAGGTTTGTAAGGTTCCTGGATCAAGTCCAATCCTCATTTCAGGATATCCCCAACTTTTTGTCACACTGACCAACAGCAACCAGGAGCAGCAGAGGAGGCACCAGCAGCCTTCTTCCTTCTCGGAGTCTCCAGTCTCTCTCTGGCATTTACTCCCACTGGCAAAGACAATCCCCCCGCCACATGAGGCAGTTCCCAGCTGACAAATATCATATGCCCTCTCATGAGGCAGTGATCAGCTGTGGACAAACTGGAGCAGCCCCCATATCCGACACCTGGGATTGGAACCAAAACATGTTTACATATACATCAAAACTTCCACAATAATTAATTCAAACCTAAGTACTCCTAATTATCTCCCCACCATCCCTCTCTCTCTCTCTGTGTGTGTGTGTGTCTGTGTGTGTGTGTGTGTGCGCGCGCGCACGCGCACATGCATCTGCATGTGTGTGAAGGTCAGAGGTTAACTGTCAGTATCCTTCCTCACACGCTGCTTACCGCATGTATCATTTTAATTTTTTGTGTAATATGCTGCGATATGTATATATTATCACATATGTGTGTGCACGTATACGCACATGTGTACAGAGGTCCAAAATTAACTTTAGGTGTTTTCCTCGATGGCTCACCACTTTATTTGTTGAGGCAGGGTCTCTCACTGATAATGACTTGCCCAGCTGTCTAGCTTGCCTCCCCCATCTCTGCCCTCCACCTGCTGGGAGTCCAAGTGGCTACTATACCTGCCTGCTTTTACATGTGTTCTGGGAACCCAAACTCTAGGTCTTGCGCATGCGTACAGGGCAAACACTCTGTCTATTGCTGCATCTCCATAGCCCTTCACTTTGTTCTGTGGGACAGTCTCTCACCGGGACTTGGGGCTTATTAATTAGGCTGGATGGTTGGTCAGTGATCCCCTGGGTGTTTGAAACAAGTTTCCCTCAGCAGTAGGGATGGCTTTCCCATCTCAGGGACGGACAGGGCTACTGTGTGGTTCTAGGCAGTCAGCTGTAAGGCTCTGAGTCATGTGTGGTAGCTAGAGAGCTCCTGGTGGGAAGAGGATTCGAATCCGGTGAGTCTCAAGCCAGCGTGAGGGATGCAGGAGTAGGTGGTGCTTCCTGGCAAGCAGCCACAGGGCTTGAGAAAGGGGACAAAAAGGGAGCTCTGGGTCTCTCTTCTGGTTGGCTGAGTCATTAGAAAATTCTCTGATCTTTTGACTGCCATACTTTATCCACTGGACAGAAGTGGGCTTAGGTCCTAAATTTTCAGCACATTCACACTGTTTCTTTACTGTTTGTCCACATATGGGCTTGGCTTTCACTGTGCTTTGTGTCCCTCTGTTCAAAGTCTGAGTTCAAAGATTTAACCTGTAGTCTTTCGCTAGTATGGGGAGGGACAGCCACTGGCCCTTGCAGAATGGGGACTTAGGATCAGGGCCCTGACTTCAGCACACTTTCCCATAGCCTTCCTGTTATTTGAGTGACTTCTTTTGTGCCAATGATGCCTGATGCTATTTATTCTTGACCCTTTGGCAGCTGCTGTGATGTCAACCAGCCCTTCAGTGTATGATTAGGATTCAGGGTTTTTGAGGCAAAGTCTGTTAGGAGTCATACAGGTTTCCCACCTTCTGAATGTGTGTGTGTGTGTGTGTGTGTGTGTGTGTGTGTGTGTGTGTGTGTGTGTGTGCATGCATGTGCGTATGTGCATGTGTGTGTGCTGATCCTTCTGTTTTCTTTCTATTCTTGTAGGATAACACCTAAGACACTCCCTTCATAGTCATATTACCAGACCTAGAAAGGCAATGCCTAGAGATAAATGCATTTTTAAAATTCATTACTGTGAGCAAAATGGTTCTTAATTTATTTATGCCAATATAATTTGTTCTGTATGTTTTTATGACAGGAGTAATTGCCACTTGTCAAAGGTAGCATAGAAATAAGTGAAGAAAAAGAAAGCAACTCCTTCTAGTACCAGAAATGGCAGTTATCTGAACATTTACTTGCTGAACATCAGATTCTGTTTTGTTTTCTAATAAAATAAATACCTTTGTAAAAAAAAAAAGGCATTTAGAATCAATCTTTGAGACAGGGTTTCTCTGTGTAGTCTGGCTGTCCTGGAACTCACTTTGTAGACCAAGCTGGCCTCTAACTCACAGAGATTTGCCTGCTCTGCCTTCTTAGTTCTGGAATTAAAGGCATGTGCTACCATCACCTGTGCTTAGAATAATAATAATAATAAAAAAAAAAACAGTACTGATAGTAGTGAGGGATGCCAGTGTGGAACTCTACGGCATTTTCCTAGCGTCTTTACTCCACGGGATGTCTATGTTTGCTCCTGGAGTAATCTCAGATTTCCTAATAAATGGCTGCAGCTTAAATGACTGCAAAATGTTTGCAGAGTATTATCTCTAATAACAGCAAGAATGCTTATTTTTTCTTTCAATGGAAAGAAAGTTCACCTTTTAGAAGTTAGTTTCTATTGGGTTTGGTATATATGACAAATCTTTTCATGGCTTATTGAAACCTGAGTGGTGAAAGTTGACTAGAGATGTCCTTCCCTATGGATCCTTCCAGGTTGCACACTTCAGTCTTTAGTGTTGACTAATAGACTAAAGCAAAACCGGTGGGAGTGAGTGGATGTCTAAATTCAGCTCTCCGTGGTGAGGTAGGGCTTTCTGGACAGTGTCACTGCGCTGTCGGGAGTGTACACATAAAAATTAAAATGCTTTGGCTGTTTATTTTTGGTGGTTATTATTAATTAACTTGATCTCAGTATGCTATGGTCAGTTTCATAACTTTCTCAAAATATTAATTTCACTCGATTCCTAACTACACATGATGTAATTCATTCTACTTAAGAGTTTTAGTGACAAATAATATGGCCCAGGTTCCTTTTCTTTCTCTACCTTTCTCCCTCCTTCTCTCCTTCCCTGTCTTTCCCCTTCTTTCCTTCTTGTCTTCTTTACCTCTTTCTTTTCTGTGGTGCTGAGAATCAAACCTTCATGCATGCTTGGCAAGCTCTCTACTGCAGAACTACAATCAAGCCCCTCCCTCATCTTTATTTATTTATTTTATTTTATTTATTTTTAAAAATATATTTTATTAATTTATTCATATTACATCTCAGTTGTTATCCCATCCCTTGTATCCTCCCATTCCTCCCTCCCTCCCTCCCACTTTCCCCTTACTCCCCTCCCCTATGACTGTGACTGAGGGAGACCTCCTCCCCCTGTATATGCTCATAGGGTAACAAGTCTCTTCTTGGTAGGCTGCTATCCTTCCTCTGAGTGTTGCCAGGCCTCCCCATCCAGGAGATGTGGTCAAATATCTCCCCCGTCTTTAGTAGATAATCTTTCCCATCTGTGTGTATTTGTACATGTGTGTATGTTTATGTGGAAGCCAAAGGTTGATGTCAGGTGGCTTGTTAAGTTGCTTGCACTTTAGTTTTTGAGACAGGGTCATCCATTAAACCTAGATACTGCAGTTTCCAGTAGATGAGATGACCAGCAAGCCCCAGGACCCTCATGTCTCTTCTTTCCCAGAACTGGCATCACAGGCACATGCTGTCTGTCATGCCTGCCTTTCATGTGGTACTAAGTGAGGCTTCCCTTTAGGCCTCACGCTTGCATGACAGGTACTGTAAAGCTGAGCCATCTCAGCAGCATCTTATTAACCATTCCAATGGGTACTTTATTGTGGTTTTGATTTGCAAAGAGATGTTTGCATCTTTTACTGTGTTTTACTAGGCACTTAATGATGACTTTCCCTAAGTGCTTAATGAAGTATCAGATGAAAAGGTCTAAGCTGAAGTGTCGTGGTTAGGGTTTCTATTGCTGCGATAAACACCTTGACAGAAGCAGTTAAGGAAGAAAGGGTTTATTTCAACTGTATACCTCATCAGTGTTCATCATCCAGGGACATCAGGGCAGGAACTCAAGGCAGGAACCTAGAATCAGGAACTGATGCCGAAGTCATGGAGGAATGGTGCTTTCTGTCTTGCTCTCCATGGGCTGGGTCCTCCTACTAGTCAGTCACTGATTAAAAATTGTCCTACAGATAAATTTAAGCCCAGTTTGATTGGGACATTACTATTATTTTTTCAGTTGAAAAATTTTCCCATTTACTCTTCCCAGTTAACTCCACTTTTTGCCAAATTGACAAACAACAAACAAAATCCAAACCCACACGCCCTACATTGAGCCCTTACTTTTATTCTATATTTAATAATTTTATTTAATTCTAAGACATTGATTTCCCCCAAAAAACGTGAAAGGGAGAATTACCAAAGCAATCACTGTAGAGCATAGCACTTATGAATTACCTGTAGCTAAGAGTTTTTAAAGACACAGATGTTGGGACTGTGCAATTAGACAATCAACATTAAAGATACCTATATCATTACTTGAATCACTTTTTCTGTCTTTCAAATTAGACTGTGATTGTATTGGCTGTGGAGAAAGATTCAGTCTGTAGAGATGACAAATTACATTGTCTTCCTGTGTGGAGTCATCCTGTAACAGATGCACAGCTAGAGCCTGCCACTCCACCTCCAGTGCTTATACTTTAGTGAGAGAGCAGACAGAAAGTAAGGAAAGCAACAAGTGAAACATTTACCAAAATAAGAGTGGCTCTAAGAAAAATATTTTAAAGATTAGGGCTGGGCGTGGTGGCACACGCCTATAATCCCAGTACTCGGGAGGCAGAGCGGGTGGATCATTGTGAGTTTGAGGCCAGCCTGGTGTACAAAGTGAGCCCAGGACAGCCAAGGCTACACAGAGAAACCCTGTCTCAAAAAAGAAAACAAAAAACAAAACAAAACAAAAAAATTCTAACTCAAATCTGGCTGGAATAGATGGCTTAGTGGTGACCCTAGTCAGGGCAGGAAGGCTTCTCAATCGAGGATGATTTCACTTAGTTGAGAGCTTATGAGAGTGAACGTGAGGAGAATGTTAGAATGAAAGAAACATGCAAAGGCTGTATGAGCTGTGGGGACATGCTGGTTCAGGGAGCTGTGGGGGACATGCTGGTTCAGGGAGCTGTGGGCACACGATGGTTCAGGGAGCTGTGGGGGACATGATGGTTCAGGGAGCTGTGGGGACATGCTGGTTCAGAGAGCTGTGGGGGACATGATGGTTCAAGGAGCTGTGGGGACATGCTGGTTCAGGGAGCTGTGGGGGACATGCTGGTTCAGAGAGCTGTGGGGGACATGATGGTTCAGGGAGCTGTGGGGGACATGATGGTTCAGGGAGCTGTGGGGACATGCTGGTTCAGGGAGCTGTGAGGGACATGCTGGTTCAGGGAGCTGTGGGGGACACAATGGTTCAGGGAGCTGTGGGGGACATGATGGTTCAGGGAGCTGTGGGGGACATGATGGTTTAAGGAGTTGTGGGGGACACGATGCTTCAAGGAGCTGTGGGGGACACAATGGTAGGGAGCTATGGGGACATGCTGGATCAGGGAGCTGTGGGGACATGATTGTTTAAGGAGCTGTGGGGGATATGATGTTTCTGGAAGCTGTGGGGGACATGATGTTTTAGGGAGCTGTGGGGGACACAATGGCTCCGAGTCTCCAGGGCCGCCATGGTTCCAGAGCTTGCTCTACACTTTCCCTTCCTGTTTAATCTCAAGCCAATTCCTTAAAAAAGAAGAAGAAGAAAAAAAACAAAAACAAAAACAAAAACAAAAACAAAAAAACAGGGACTAGAGTCACCCTTGCTATTACTTAAAATTTTAACTTAAAATACAAAAATACAATTATGTCAATTCCCCCCTCTCTGTCTTCCATCCGGCTCCTTTCAAGTTCTTCCTTTCTTCCTCTAGAGATGGTGGCTTTTTGATTATTATCATTACATATACATATACATATAAATGTATAAATATATTTATGTAACCTTCTGATATTCTATTACCTTTTAACTAAAAATATTTATAATTCTACCCATTTTAAGTGTATAATTTAATAAGTACATTTAAAATGCCATATAATCATCACTATCTGTGCATAAAAGTTTTATTGAACAAAATCCTCTTGTGTTACTTAGGGTTTTTTGTTTGTTTTATAAAGGACCATGACCAAAAGCAACTTAGGGAGGAAAAGGTTTAGTTCACCTTACACTTCCAGGTAACGGTCTGTTGCTAAGGATGTCAGGACAAGACCTCAAGCAGGGCAGGAACCCATAGGCAGGAACTGAAGAGGGCGCTTCGGAGGAGCCCTGCCTGTTGGCTTGCTCCCATAGATTTCTGTTTGTTTTCTTTATCATTCAGGACCACAGGCCCAGGAGTGAGCTGGGACCTCCCACACCCACCATTAACCAAGAAAATGAACTACAGGATTGTCTGCAGATCAATCGTAGGGACTCATTTTCCTAGCTAAGAAACTCTCTTCCCATACATGTCTAGGTTAGTGTCAAGTTGAACAAAGCCAACAATCATGCATACTTTCTGTTCCTTAGAGACCTTGGTCACTTCTGTTTACTTCCTGTATGTATATATTTTCTCATCTTAGATATTTCATATGCATAGAACCATAACATGCAGTATTTATTCTTCTGTGTCTGATCTATTTCTTTAAGCATATTATTTTCAAGATTTATCCACATTGAGACTTATATAAGAACCAAATTTCTTCCTTTTATTAGCTGGACAAATGCCTTATTGTTTGTGCACACCATGTTTGTTTATCTGTGCTCATGTGCTGATGGACACTTGGGTTGTTTCTATCTTTTGTACACTGGGAGAAATGATGATGCGTCTACAAACATCTTTTGAGTCTCTGCTTTCCATTCTCTTGAATAAATGCCTAGGACCTGAGCTGGTGGATCATGTAATAGTTCCATATTCAACTTCTGGGAAACTGTCAAATTGTTTTTCTCAGTGTCTGTGCCATTTCATATTCTCAGGGGCAAAGCCCCAGAGTTCCAAATTCTCTATATCTTTGTCAATACTTGATTATTTTTCGTTTTTCAAAATTATAAACCTCTTAGTTTGAATAAAGTGTTAGCACATGGAGGTCCGTTTTATCCTTTTTATTGCAAAAACATTTACTTTGTTCTTTTACTATGAATTAAGAAATTCTAATGCTATCTAAGGGGTGCTTTCATTTCACTTGGCCAAAGGGTAATTTACTTGTGAGAACACAGTAGAAAATGAACCTGAAATATTGACCTAAAGCCAGATTGCTCAGGACCTTAGATACTAAACAGGGATGTTGACATAAAAGAGGGTAGAAGATAGAGTTTGCAGAAAAAGAAATGTTGCAATGGGCATTACAAATATTTAATTGCTCATATGTTGCCATATAGCCCTCTATAAGTTATTAAATTTGTGAAAATGACCAACCGGTGTTATGTTCAGTAGAGATGCTGCAGTGTTCTCAGTTTATTGGGAAAATGTTCAGTTTTAGGTATTTCAGAGTGTTTGCAATTTCACACTGAACATGCCTAAATGGGGTGACCTTTTGAGCTGACAGGCACATACAGGAAGAAGATATTTTGTGGTTAAAAGTCTAAGACTCAATAAAGGACATACCTACATTTTAATTTTGCCTTTTTAATTTTTTACTTACTAATTGTATGGCCATCTTCAAGGGCATGAATTGCTCTGGACATCAATGTTGTGTCTTCTAAGTGGGCATAATATCTGTCTCATTGTGGTTGGGAGAGAATAACTGAGGTTAAGCACACAAGGCATGTAGCAGTTGGGACAAAACTGAAATAATCTTAGGTCACCCGGTTTTTAAGGACTTGAATAATCTTGTAACATGGGAAAATGACATGCAAAAGAGAAGGATAGTGCAGAACAGACAGAGGGAGGAGGGAGGGAGGGAGGGGAGAAGTGGAGGCAAGAGAAGAAGGGAAGGGAGGACAGGTTTTGTCCAGAAAAATCCAGGGTTCCCTTTGCTGTGAGGAATAATTTGGGGGCAGGCAGAGGGCAATCTGTGGAATCTGATTCAAGTCCACCTTGTGGTATTTACTCTAGCATTGGCTCTTAGGAAAAAGATATTTCATTAATATTTATTCATCTGTCAGCTGAAGCGATTTCAGATTATCTATAGACCTACCTTTGCTTCACTGGGAAACTAAGATCCTTGTAAAACTGACTGCAGTTTATTCTCGGAGCAGAAATATGGCAGGCGATGCATTGCAGAAGCGTGTAGCACATCGCTGGGCTCCTGGCCAGCTCTGTTCTCTCAGCAAGAACAAAGTAAACAACATGGGTGAGATAGAAAATGCCATCTCTAACTGTTACTGGAGGGATAGAGGGGGTGGAAAGAATATTTTTAGCTGTAAAATGTGATGATTTGCTTAATATTTCTACATTGTATTGGCCGGAATACGTGGCACCCGGCAGAATCAAGAAAAGAATGCTAGAGTACAGTACCCTCACAAAAGCCTGGTGAGTCAGCTTCTGGCTGTAGACATTGGCTAACATTGCTTACTGTTGCCCTCATTAATTTCCTTTCCGATACCAATGATCTCTGATTAATAACAGTAGCAGCTACCATTTGGCGAGTGTTTTCACACGTAATCTTCAAAACCACCATGTAAGGGAGGTGAGAAAAGTGAGGTTCAGAGAAATTAATGGGTTTGCATACATTCCCTTTGACTGTTGTCACAGAAAGGAATAGATTCACTCAAAAGGACGGATCCTGTCATCTCATTAATCTTCCAAACAACAATATTATCAATTTCTGGGAAAGAAAGCCTATTCATGGTTACGTAAGGGAGCTCAGAACCACTCCAGGAGACTTTGATGACTAAATTCCCTTGCATAAAAAAAATCACAGATATTTCTAGGTTGCTTGCTAGTGACATGAGAGGAAGAAGACAGGAATTCTGGAAATCAGAATAAAATGGAGACTTTCAGAGACTGAGTAGGAAGGCCACCTGGTGGTAAGACCAGAGCCTGAGAAAAATAGCCCTTCCCAGGAAATGGTCCAGGAATGGATGGTTGCTCTTCATTACAGGACAACAGTGTTCCATTTTGTCTGAGGATGCTGTGTTGGTAGCACTGTGTTTGGGGGTAAAATGAGTAGAAGAAAAAGCAGCAGAAGTTATGCGTAAGACTTGGGAGTCAAGGAAGAACAAGTACTCAACGCAAGAAGTAGGACAGTTGGCAATTTCTCCCTCTAAGTCTTTGGAGGTAATGGAGAGCAGAGGTCGTGCTGCAGTGTAGGCAGCCCAGCTGTGCTGTCCACCTGGTCTTGTTTTACCAGGCAGAACATACTTAGCCCTGGGCATCGTCTTCTCCCTCACAACATGTGCTCACTCTTGTTCTTGTGTTAACCTCCCAGTGTCAGCATTCTCTAGGGTAACTTCCTGGTGCCACAGGAATTTTTTTTTTTTTATCAGATAATAGGGAAAACTGAAAAAAAAATAGACATTGTGCTGCTTAGTTTCACATCAATTTGACACAAGCTAGAGTCATGTTGGAAGAGGGAACATCAACTGAGAAAAAGCACCAATAAGATTGGCACCTAAGTAAGCCTGTGGTGCATTTTTTCTTGATGATTAATGTGGGGGTGCCCATCTCACTCTGGCCAGTGCCATTTCTGGACTGGTGGCCCTGGGTGCCATAAGAAAGCAAGAGATGAGGGGCAGCATTTCTCCACAGCCTCTGAGTGAGTTTCTGCCTCCAGGTTCTTGCCTTGCTTTTCCTGGATGAGGGACTGTTTTTGTCACCCAGAAGTGTAAGGTGAAATAAATCCTTTCCTCCCACAAGTTCCTTTTGGTCATGTGTTTTATCACAGCACTAGAAACCCTGACTAAGACAGAAATTGGTAAGAGGAGTGGGTTATTGTTCTAATAAATCAACTATGTATTTTTCTTTTTAGAAGACTGTGGTAATATTTGAGCTTTGGGCTAGAAAATCTGTTGAGTGCTCAGAACTAACTAAAGTGAGGTGTTCTGCCTGAGCCTTGCATGTAATAGAAGCCAGGCTTGTGACGTTTCAGAGGGGCAAATGACTCCATCAGAGTTGTTTACATTATATCTTGAATTAAGAACCCATGGTGCTGTTCAGTTGGAACTGAAGAATTAATTGGAAGAGACCAGAACCACTAAAATGAGAACTTTGTTGTGTTGGGACAAATCAATATATCTGGAAAGTGCTTCCTCGGGGTCAGCACACAGAAGCTGTGCTCCTGAGGTGACTGGGGCTGCATCTCATGCTGTCAGCCAAACTAGCTAGTGTGAGAGTCTCTCAGGTGGTAATGGATTTGAAGGCATAAAGGGTCATAGGGAACAGCTGAGTCTTGGCACCATGAGAAGCTAGGTCAGGCCACTGGTGAAGGTGAAACTTTAGAAGCAGTGAATACCTGAGGATTGAAGGGATCATAGAGAGAAGACTGAGACTTGTCACCATGTGATATGGTCAGAGTCCATGAAGAGAACCTATGACAGTCTACTGGTGAAGGTACAACCCAGTAGAAGTGGAGACAACAGCCTTTTAGAGAAGCCAATACAATGAGGTGGCCATCCAGAACAGCTGTGGGGTGGAGTCAGCCTGACCATATGAGATAAGCTGTATATGCTGTTGATGACAGAATCAGAGAAACATGAGTGTTCAAGACCCCTTTGAGCCCAAAGGATCCTGAGTGAGTCCCTGTGGTGGTCCACATATGCCCATATATTTGAATGCTTAGTCACCAGGAAATGACACTGTTTGAAAGGATTAGAAGATGTGGGTTTGTTGGAGGCAGTGTGTTACTGGGGTGGGGGGTGGGCTATGAGGTTTCAAAAGCCCATACCAAGGCCAGTGTCTCCCTCTCTGTCTGCAAATGAGGGTGTAGCTCTCTCTGAAGCAGCAAGTCTCCACTGGATCCTCTGCCTATGTACTATAGCTTTCCGTTAGTGCTTTTATAAGACTCCAAATGTGTCAATGAGCATGTCTCTGATTCTTATGCCTTCCCACCACAGGGCTCTTTTATTCTTCTGTTGGCTTGTCCAAATTCATCATGGTGCTTTTCTTTTTATCTAATTATAGTTTATTTTGTTTAAAAAAAAAGATGTAGCTTCTATAGCAGCATGGCTGCCATGCCTGCTTCTATGGTTCCTAACACGTTAAAATGAACTAAACACCTGGAACTGTAAGAAGCCGCCAATTAAATCCTTCATTTTATAAAAGTTGCCTTGGTCATGGTGTCTCTTCACAGCAATGTGGAGTGACTAAGTGACTTAACAGTGACTAAGGCAGTCCCAGACAGTGTTGGGGTTTTGTTTTGTTCAGAGTGTGACTGTGCCCATGTTTTTCCTTCTTGGAGTAAGGAAGTACTTAACTTATTTGGATCTTACAACAGCTCACAGTTAAGAGGTTTTGAAGAGACACTATATATCATAGAGACTGGATATTTTAGACAAACTCTGAAACTTGAAGAAGCTTTTAAGTGTTCTAAAGAGACTAAACTTATAAAATTTAATTTGTATATTCATTCACTTTACATCCCAGTCATAGCCCCCTCCATCCTCTCCTCCCAGTCCCACTCTCCTTCTCTCTCCTCCCTCTCCCCTCTTTCCTACTCCTCAGAAAGGGAGTACCACACCACCTCATCAAGTCACATCAGGACTGAGTATATCTTCTTCCCCTATGGTCTGGCGAGGCAGCCCTGCCAGGAGGAAGTGATCAAAAAGCAGGCAACAGAGTCCATGTCAGAGACAGCTCCCACTATGCTTTCTAGGGGACTTGTATGGAGACCAAGCTGCCTGTTGGCTATGTATGTGTACAGGGCCTAGGTTGATTCCATGTACCTTGGTTGGTACATCAGTCTCTGCAAGTCCCAATGGGCCCAGGTTAGTTGGCTTTGGTGGACTTCTTGTGGAGCTCCTGTCTCCTCCAGATCCTTCTTCCTTCTATTCTCTCCATATCCCCACACCCCCTTGCCCGCTCTTCCACAGGACTCACTGCTCTAGGCTCATGATTGGCTCTGAATCTCAACATGTGTTTCAATCTACTGCTGAGTGGATCCATTTAGAGGACAGCTATAGTAGACTCCCATCTGCAAGCATAGCAATGTATCATTAGTAGACTCAGAGGGTGCCTCTTTCTCATGGGTGGTTCTTAGGTTGGACTAGGCATTGGTTGGACGTTTCCTCAATCTCTGATCTATCTTTATCCCTGCACATCTTGTAGGCAGGGTAAATTTTGGATCAAGTTTTTTTGTGGATGGACAGACTCTTAATGGAGGGAGGACACATCAACCAATCCAAAAAAGTTTTCAGACTAAACTTTTTAAAGTGTTTGAATTCATAAAGGCTATAGCACTTTTAAAAATTGGAATGATTTTTGTTGTGATATTAATATTCACATGAAATATTGGAGAATGACCCAGAAAGGAAAGGTGGTACCTTAACAGTAATGTGTTTTTGGGCCAAGTTAACAAAGGGTCAATTGTGCCAGCTAGTTTATCTGTCAACTGGACACAAGCTAGAGTCATTTTGGAAGAGAGACCCTCAGTCAAGAAAAATACCTCCCTCAAATTAGCCCATATACAGATGCAAACTTGTGGTGCATTTTCTTAATTGATGATTTGTGTGGGAGTGCTCAGCTTACTGTGGTCAGAGCCTTCCCTGGGTTGGTGGTCTTGGGTGCTATAAGAAAGCAGATTGAGCATGCCATGAGGACCAAGCCAGTAAGCAGTGTTTCTCCATGGCCTCCTCACCAGCTCCTGTGTCTTTTCCTGCCTTGAATTTCTGCCCTGACTTCCCAGGATGATAGGCTCTCATAAGGAAGTGCAATCACTCCACAAGTTGCTTTTGGTCATGGTGTTTTATCATAACAACAGAAACCATAGATAAGACAGGCATTAACAATCACACAGCTTTCAGATAATTGAAAGTAGCTTTATTAGCTAATGGCAGATTTAGTGAGTAAGGAAAATCTATCACCTTTCAGCTGAGCCCATCACTCCTTATTTCTAGTAGGAGCCTCTATCTTAGTTAGATAGGAAATGATGCTGCACAGAATAGAGTGAGTGAACCAGAGAATGGAGATGGCATTACAGATGAGCAAGTCATGGATAATACATTGTTTCATAAAAATAACTTGGATGACAAATAGGTTGAGATTTATTAATTAATGCCTTTTCTTCATTTTTCTAATAATGTCTCTTACATATCACTATCTCCATGGTGATGACATTCTAATAATTTATTTAATTTTATAGTTATGTCTTAGACTACACATTCTCTATGTAACTATCAGGGTAATTTCTTGCTTCTCACATCTGTCATTTTAAAGCACAGCTTGGAGGCAGGAGACAAAGCTAGCAAAGCAGCTGATTTGTCAAAGGATATAGCTCAGACTTTTGGGTGTCAGCCCACAGGAAGACTCTGATATGTTGGCTGAATGAAAACATGAGCAAATAAAAGTCAGTTGATTTTAATGTGGTTATAATAATCTTAGATAGTCATATTTTCTAGTCACAGATAATTAGATGAATTTAGAAGGAATTGAAGACATTTGTATCATAAGATTGTTCATTTCTTGTAGTTATTTGTTTACCTAAAAAAAATAACTTGGAATTGGTAGGAGGAGAAGGGACAACTGGAAGCCTGGTAACAATGGACTAAAACGTTCAGAATCAAGAATGGAGAAAGAGTGGGTTGAAGACGTAGCTCTCTAAATTGGTTCATGTGCAAGGCCCTGTGCTGAATTCTCAGCACTTCAAAGGAATCAAGCGTGATGCTAAGGAGATGGCTCAGCTTGACAAAGCGCTTACCTTGCAAACATGAGGGCATGGGTTCAATTTTGAGCGCCTATGTTAAAAAAAAAAGCTGGGCATAGTAGCATGTATTTGTAATCTCAGTGTGAGACAGGTGGGGAGAGCTGGATCCCTACAGTTCACTGGCTAATTAGCTTATCCTGCTTGGCGAATGCAAGACCAATTAGAGATCTTGTACTAAAAAAGAAAGTAGAGGTTGTCCTTTGTGCAGATGAGCACAAGCACACATGCACACATACACACAAATGAAAGAGAGAAAGAAAGAAGGAAGGAGAAAAGAAAAAGAACACAAGGAAAAGAACAGTTTTTTTGATGTTACCACTAAGCACAGGACAGTGCTTCTCAAAGTGTAGCTCCTGAAACAGCCATCCCAGTATCACTTGTGAATTTAGAAATTCAGAAATTCAGGATTCCTTATAGGATTGAAACTCTCGGAGTGGTGCTCAGCAATGTTTCAGCAGGGCTTCTGGGAAATTCTGATAGCTAGGACACTACATGGTCCCCTGGTCTGTTCACAAAAAACATTCTAAAACTGGAGGATGTACCACTGTGTGTCTATAGAGCAGTGGTTCTCAACCTGAGGGTCGTGGTCCCTTTGTGGGTCACATACCAGATAATTACATTTAGATTTATAATAGTAGAAAGATTACAGCTATGAAGTAGCAACAAAATAATTCTATGGCCGGGGGTCACCACAACATGAGGATCTGTATTAAAGGGTCACAGCATTAGGAGGGTTGAGAACCACTGATTTAGAGGGAGGTGAGTGGTCATGACTTCATAGTGACATTCCTAACATATATGGTTATTAATTCTTTGAAATGTTCATCCTACGTATTTTGACCATACTGGCCCCTAACTCCATCCAGATCCACCTCTACAATGTTGTGTCCTCCTTTTTCCTTTCTTTAAAATAAACATTGACTCAAATCTTTGCTTTCTATGTACTCCTGTATGTGGGTCAGCCACTGCAGCACGGTGGAGCCACCAGGGGTCACATCCTTAAATAAAACTTCCTCTCCCTTTCCCAGAAGCCATCTGTCCTTAGGTTCTGAGTTGGAGGTGGTGTCTCATGAAACCCTTTCCCCTCTATGCTAGAGTGTTAACTGGCTTGATCTTGTGCAGACCTTGGGCAGCACCCACAGCTGCTGTGCACTGGTGAGAACAAAGTTCCTGACCTGTATGTCTAGAAGATACTGCTTTGGCCCAATCCTCCCAACCTCTGCCTCTTATATAGCTTCCTGTCATGCTCCATAGGCCTCGTGGGGAGGCAATGCTATAGTTGTACCATTTATGCCTGAGCAGTCTATTGACACTCATTCTCTGCACTGTGCAGTGTGCAGTGACAAATGCACAAAGAAAGTTTGCTTTTAATTGCATACCATATTCCTAGGGAAAGTCTCGTCACTCTAGTACAAGTGGGATTTAAAAGATCATCGTCGTTGTCGTCATCATCATCATCATCATCATCATCATCATCGTAAGTCCTCAGCTTTCTTGGGACAATTCTCTTCTATCTTTAGTTTGAAAACCCAAAGGGAGAGAACTATCTTTTTCTTAAGTTTATTTTCATGTACATAGATGTTTTGCATGCATGTTATGTCTGTACACTGTGTGTTTTCCAATGGAAACCTTAGTTACAGATGTGATGCACCATGCGGTTGCTGTTAACTGAGCCTAGGCCTTCTGGGAGAGCATCCAGTGTTCTAAACTGCCGAGCTGTCTCTAGAGCTCCAAGCAGAGGACCAGATGCTGAAAATGGAGCCTGTGCTGTTTGTGAGGGACAACTGATCATTTTTCTGAAGCCGCTTTGGGGTGATGGAAGTGGAAATATAACCTTGCTTATAGTTTTAAAATGTCTATAATGCTGTAATGAAATACAAAAGTTTCATGTTCAAACAAGACAGTGGAAGGATGTTCCTTATGAAGTTCCTGCCTTATAACAGAGATTCTCAAGTCTTAAAAACCGTTCTTTTCCTAATTGAGCAGGCAGCTTTTTCCCACTTCAGGTGAAAGGGAGACTCCTGCTGCAGTCAGTGCTGGCAGGGCACTGAGGGAGCAAGGTGGCTGCACAGTGGACCACTGTGGGAACAAAACCCCACAGTGCTTCTGGGCCTGAGAGAGCCGCTCTGTCATTCAGGGATTCTTCTTCACAAGTGTGAGCAGATGGGACAAGGGCAGCACTCAGCAGTGACAGGGAGCAGTTCCGAGGAGGACAAAACACAACTAGGAAGGTTTTCCACAATGAACTTTTCATTTGTTGTCTGAGGAAACACAGGCATTGGGTTGAAATTTAATATATTATAAATGTTGTGTCCTCATTAAGAGATTTAAAAAATGTCATTAAGGTATAAGACTTTTATTAACTCCTAAAATAGTAACCATATTAAAGAGGACATTTAAGTGATTATTTGGTCTTAAGCCAGGGGAATTTTTCTCTAGGGAGGCACAGTTCTCAACCTTTTATTATTAAACAGAAAAATCAAGGATGTAAAAATATTCTATTTCTTAAAAATAGATAACTCCAAAATATGAATGGTGATATTTTTAGGTATGTGTTCAGTACAAGGCAAGCTGTGCAGCTGTGGGAAGACTCAGAGTGCATATATCTAATTTATTCTTACCAAAAAAAAAAAAAAAAACCCAATAAAAACCAAGGTCTACAAGGGTTAGACTTACATGCCAGCACTGAAGTGAGCTGGGCACAGCTGAGCAGAGTCCAGGTTTGCAGAGTGTAAGCTAGGCATTCATGAGATTTGTTCCTACAGTAAGCATCGAGTCCCCTTTGTTCCTACTATTTTTATTTCCAAAAGATCAAAACTAAGAACTATTTAAATAGATTTGTAAGTTTTGTATTTTAGCTGTATGCTAAAATATATAAAGAAAAATGTAAAAGAATGCATATGTGTATATATGCATTATGTATATATATATTTCATATATATATGAACACTAATAACAGGAAAATGTAAAATCAAGGAAAATAACACCCTAGGACCTAGTTTAATGGCAACAACTTAGTCAGGTTTGACTCTCCCTCAGGAAAGTCCTTTAGTTTTATTGGATGTTGAGAAATATAGTTAAGATTGTCTCTCAAAGCTGTAAATGTTTAAGCAACTTAGAAAACCTTTTTAAAGTCAGAAAATAACAATAATGGAAAAGGTGGATGACGTAGGCACTGGAGCAAGGAGTAAGCACTTAAGGGTAGAATTAGTAAAGAAAAAAGATTGAAGTAAACTAATTTTTTAAAAAAAGGATAATCTCCCTAAAAGGCTTTAAAATCTCAACATGAGAATTTTATTCAAAAGTTAAAAAAACATTTTGTAAAAGTTAATATGCCACTAAGATAGGAATGACTCAGAATAAAAGCAAGAGTTCATGGATCCATATTGCTTATCTAACATTATTTTCTGACACATATATACCACGGAAAACTGCTAGCAGGCAAGAGTAGGTCATCTCGGCACTTTATTAAATTCAGTGCAAAGAAGGGGAAAATGAATCAGACCACACTTGCCAAAGATGAATCTAAAGATTTGGGGATGCGATTAGTCAGTGAGCATGCTCCAAGGTAAAGCTCCAAGAAGATGAAGTAATTGATCCGAACCCTTTAAAATACTTAGTTGCTAATGTGGTAAATACTTAACATATGACTCAAACATTCATTTTACATTATCACCGGCAGTGTAATAAAAGGTTTGCATAAGTGTCAGTCAACCTTTCTAACAATACTTTGAGACAGAGACTGATATCAGTGCCTCCCTAATTTGCTATTGAGGAAGCAGAGCCCCATAATGTTCATTGACTTGACCGAAGAATACACAGCACATACGAGTGTAGTTAGCCTTCAACCAAGCTTGACTCTGGGCTCTGAGTGTCCAGTCACTATCCTATTAGCTTGCTGCTAAGTAAGCCATATATGCTTGAGATAAAAATACACATGGCTATGCCCTTTTGACCTTAAAGTCTGTTTTAAATTGTAAACATTAAGATTTGCCTAATACTGACTTTCCCTTTAAGACACAGAGACATGGAATTGAACCACGGGTGTCACAAGAATTGTTTCACGCCACATATATTTCTACAAATTTTGTGCATTTTTTTCTCTTCAGGTTTCATGGGAAGTGGAGTGTGAACCCCTACATCAAAAGCAAAACACATTGACTCAAAAACCAAAGGGAAAATATTAGTTGTTTCTAATTAAAAACCCAGGATGGGGCTGGAGAGATGGCTCAGTGTTTGGAGCACTGGCTACTACTCTTCCAGAGGTCCTGGATTTGATTCCCAGCACCCACATGGCAGCTCACAAGTGTCTGTAAGTCCAGTTTCGGGAGATCTGAAGCCCTTTTCTGGCCCTGATAGTCACTCACCATGCACAGACATACACAGAGACAAAAACAACCATACCCAGAAAACAAACAACCAAACCAAACCAAAACAAACCAAACCAAACCAAAACAGAAAAACCAAGACGCCTATGAGGCCCAAGAGTCAACATGTGGCCATGCAAGGGATCTCCAAAGACAGCATTAGTGAGTTGACTCTCCTCCGGGGCCAGGAAGGAAAAGAAGGAAGCTGGCTCTGGTTACAGTGTTAGGCAGATGCGAGCATGCTGAATGAGGACAGATGACTTCTGCCTGACTGGGCCCTGCCTGCTGGGCTAAAGATCCTGCTTCTTAGATTGCCCACTGCTATGTGTCCCTAGGACACTGTAGCTCTGTCGTGAAGACCCGATACTCTCCCCAGGCCTCCTTGTAGCCAACCTGGCCCATTGAAAGGAGTACAATGTTAATTTATTACAGACAAGAATCAAACTCCAGGGCATTCAGTGATCGAGCCTAATATATTAGGTTTGACTTGTTTTCATCTCACACTTAATTGAAGTAAAATTATATTAGTATGGAATAAGTGCCAAGGCTGTGGTGATAAATATTGTGTTGTTGCTTCTGTGGACCCTTTTCACTGGGTGAAAATGCTTTGCTGAGGTCTAGAGAGCCTAGCTTTTAAGAGCTTAAGAACACGTATTTTCTTTTAGCTGCTTTAGATTATTTAGATAAATTTAGCGTTTAATGCTATTTGCTCAGACAATTGGAATTTACCTTGAACTGTGCGGTGCTTTGCCAGGAAGAGATGAGGAAGAATAATTGTCCTCCAAGTGGGATGGAGGCACTGATCATTACTAAAGGTGTTTGGGAGACAGTGAGGGAGAGGGAGCAGCCTGAGTAAGATGGGCTCCCACATTGGTTGATTTAGACTGGTGGAATTTACATTCCAAACAAAAGGACCACAATCCAAAGAATTAAGCTGACATAAGTAGCCTCAGTCTTCTGATATCCCAATAGTACTCCCCAGGAACCCCAATCTTACAAGCTAAGAACACACCTTCAGTCTCAGAGATGACTTCCATCATGAGGAGACTTTGAGCATAATTCATTTCATTTTCACAAAACTGTGTGGCTGAACATTATTTTACCATGTGTTTGACTTTACAGAATAAACTCATGGTTCACAGAACTTTATAATAAATTGACTTTCAACCTTCATCCACTTACGTATATGAAAGTTTTCATATGCCTATTTCAATTGTTGTCTCAGAGGATTATTGCCTCTGTCTACTAACCCTAGGCATAGCCCTAGTTCTGGAAGCTTCTATCCTCCATACACTCTAATGTAGGCCTATGATGTTTTCAGTCTCTGAGACTTACTGCTTAATAAGCTCATCCATTTTTGTTCTTTCTGAGCTCTGTTCTGGCTAAACCTCCTTTCCCAGTTAACTTATTGAATTTGGCTTATCTCTTGACCCCTGAATTGCTCTGCTTGGCCTCAAACTAACTCAGCAATCTGCTCTAATCTTCTGGCTCCTTCTCATTTTCTGGATTGTTCTATCTTCACCTGAGTTCTCTCCTTGCAACCTGTCTCTAATTACTGTCCCAGTAAAACAATCTCCTCTCCTCACTTTCTCTGTATCGCTCCATTAAATAGCTAACCTTTCCTCTTTCTTCTCACGAGAGTTGGGCATATCCTAGTCTGTCAAATCTTCTCTGACTTGTCACTTTTTCTGCCACTCAAATAAACAGTGGAGTCTGTGTGACAAGTGCTCCACAGGCCTGAGAAATAAGTATCCTGAAAAGGGGAGAGTCTCCTGGACTAGGATCAATATTCCTGCCAGCAGAAACTGCAGTTTCAAAACTCTCTTTGCTGGGAGCTATTTTCTATTTCTCCCTAAATTCTAACTGAATTTCACTCCCAACGTGGGTCTCCTCAAGCACAGCAATGGTTGCTATGAGACCCTGGCCTGGGACTGCAGCCAGGGACTGCCCATGGCCAAAGTAGTTCTGCTTCACTTCCACTTATTAAAAGAGACATGACTAGAAATTAATCATTAGTTAATAAGTTATACTGTGGCCTTCAAAGAAATGGGGTGTTTAAAAAGACTCCAGGTAGAAGAAACAAGAAGAATAGAGAAACATCCTGACACACAGGTGCTGGGCATAAGTTTCATTAGGGAGAGGACATTGGCCCTGGACAAAAAGAAAACACATACATTAACTTACAGTAACTTAAGAGTGATGACATCTTTCTGTTATCTGTCTCTGTACTTTGTATTGTTTCATTCAAAGTTTTAACTCAAAATGACAGTACACTAACTTTGCATTCTGTACCTGTATGCTTGATTGCTCACTGACTTCTGTGAATCTGTTCTGTGGGAAAATGCTGCGGGAAGGTGTAACCAACCCCCCCCGCCGCTTTCAAAAAAATGTATATAATGCTGGACTGCTTGGCTACAAAATACACTCAGATGAAGACTTGCTCTTGAGTTTTGTCTGTGTGTCATTTCACCTTGTTTCTGTTCACTGATGCTCCAAGAACCCCGATTCCAAGGACCTATCCCCAACTGAACTAGTGGTCCGTGGCAACATTCAAACCTGGGTGCCTCTTTCTGCAAAATAACTTTACCTTCATTGTTTGAGATTAAAAGCATGCACATGTCATTGTAAACGGCTAATGTTTTGAAGAACCTTTTAAAGGTTTCACACAGTATTTTGAAGTTTTAAATGAACATCATTATGTATGCATATATCCACAAACACTGTTATCATAGCTTCTATCCTAATGAAGTAGCTGTGTTTCAGTAGTTTATATATTATTAGCTGTTTATTCCTTCCTCCATCCCATGTTAAAGCACATACATGGTGTGCAGACTTGGCAACAAAACTGACAAACATCATTGAAAACATTTTATGCTGTGTTCTTACTTTGGATTATCTACGAGACAATTTTCCTATGCTACCTCCTCTAATGTAGAGCCACTTTTTATATAGATGGCTTTCAAGAGAAAATAGGATGCTACTGGGTGTTGCTTTAAACAGGAATGGTCACAGAACGAAGTGAAGGATTTGAGTATAGAAAAGCTCTTGGAACCATTTCTCAGAAGGAAACCATCACATGCAACACTGAAGGCAGGGGGGGGGGGGACTTGAAGCTCTTTGAGTGAAATCCTTGGAATGTATACCTGTGGGAGAGCAGAGTAGCTTGTTTGTTTTCTCTGAAATGCACTTGAAGTTCATGATGATCTGTGGTGCAAGGGGAGGCCTTCAGGGGAGATGAAACTATTCGGAAACTTTTACTAGTAAAGAATAATTCAGGACAAGAGTTTATGCATCCTTGTGAACTGCAGGTAGCTTTGTCTCATCAGTTATTTTTATCTTAGTATCTGTCGACATTTTATTGCATTGCTGTGTAGATCTATAAAGCTGTGCTATATTAAATTATAGGGAAAGGACTACCTTATACTTGAAAATATAATATCTCCCCCAGGGTACATAGGTGATATTTGGTGGCTGAAAAGAGCAGTCATTGCCAACGCAGCTCTTGGCTATAGGAAAGGTATAGATGATTAGCTCTCTTTGAGCAGAGATGCCTGGCATCAAAAGGCCAAGATACAGCAAGGGGTACACTTGAGAGGAGATGATCATTTCATACAATATTTCTCTTGAACACATTCTTCCATATTGCTGAAAGTTTTGCATCCTTTGACATTATCATCCCAATTTACTCTTCTTCTCTCAGCCCCTAGGAACCACTCTATACTTTGTCTCTATGATATTAACTCTTAGACTCACACATGGTACTTGCCATTATGGGCCCTGCTTGTCTCATAGACAGGTCACATAGACACAGAAATGCAATAGGAGTGACTCAGAGAAGAATCAAGAAGTCATTTATGCAGGGCCCTTGCCAGTCCTTATAAAAGACGTTGGGAGAGCTATGAGCATAGGGATGACATGACATATTTTACATGCTAAAAAGATCATTTGGATACTCTGCTTTGAATCAGCCGTATGGTGTATAATGATCAATTTTAATGTGATTGGACTAAGGACTACCCAGATAGCTGGTAAAGCACTGCTTCTGAGTATGCCTATAAGGCTGCTTCCAGCAAAGATTAGCTTGTGAGGTAGAAATTGAGCCAGGAAGATGTGTCCTTACTGTAGATGGACATTATCCAGTTGGCTGGGGTCCCAGATAAAGAGAAATCACAGAAAATATTGAGTCGTCTTTGTCTTGGAGCTAGAATATACTCCTTTCTATTGGCTATAAAAACTCCAGAACCTATAGACTTTGGGCTCCAAGACCTGAAAAAATAGCTATCCCTAGAATTTCACAATTTAGCCTCAGACTGAGAACTACATTATCAGCTCTCCTGTGTCTCAGTGTTCTACATTTGGACTAACGTCCCATAGTCCTCAGCTGAAGACAGTAGCCCAAAGAACTCTTCAGCATCTAGGCAAGGCAGTTTTCCTAATGAGTCTCCCTTTTTAGCTCTGTACATACTCATGTACCCACATATAAAGAGTGTGCTGTTTCTATGCCTCTGAAGTATTCTAGTTCTGAATGTTAAGATAACCAGGCTGCCTAAGTGCGCAGATTTTATAGTAATCCTAATGCGTTATGATAGGACTATGAAACACGATGGGAGTAGTAAAGTTGCTGAAAGGTGGATGACTTCCAGACATGACTTGAAGATAGAACCATTAGGCTTGCTTAGAGCCTGAGTCACTGGGAGGATGCCTTGCCATCAGTTGAGGTTGGGAAGGCTGTAGCTGAGGCAGGACTGTTGGAGTTCAGAATTTCACATTGTGGGCATGTTAGAATTTGAAGAAACAATCTCTTTCCCTCTCCCTCTGGTATGAAAAAATCTTCTGTTTTTGTTGAAGGACACGTACCTTCTATTATTTGACATATCCTTTGATCCATAGTTATTTGTGTGTGCGCCATCACTTCATCTCTAGGCTATGTGCTCTGTGAAAGCAAGGGTCAGTCATTACTAATCTCTGTGTCCATTTGGCACCTAGGATAGATATTTACATTTTGGGAGAGCTCAGCATGAGCACACCAAATTGACTTATGTGTTCTTTTTATTGTAGCTTTGGCTGTAATATTGAATGTACTGCTTTGTCAGTTACTCTTGCCACTTGATCTTTCTAGGTCCTCCTTTGATGCTATAGAGAATAAACCACAAGATGAGTAAGAAAAATTACTTAAAATTACTTTAAAAAATATATTTTATTAATGTATTCATATTACATCTCAATTGTTATCACATCCCTTGTATCCTCCCATTCCTTCCTCCCTCCTATTTTCCCCTTACTCCCCTCCCCTATGACTGTGACTGAGGGGGACCTTCTCCCCCTGTATATGCTCATAGGGTATCAAGTCTTTTCTTGGTAGCCTGCTATCCTTCCTCTGAGTGCCACCAGGTCTCCCCATCCAGGGGACATGGCCAAATATGGGGCATGAGAGTTCATGTGAAAGTCAGTCCCCACTCTCCACTCAACTGTGGAGAATGTCCTGCCCATTGGCTAGATCTGGGTTGGGTTCGAATTTTACTGCACATATTGTCCTTGCCTGGTGCCATAGTTTGAGCAGGACCCCCAGGGCCCAGATCTGCCCATCATAATGTTCTACTTGTAGGTTTCTAGGACCCTTTGGATCCTTCTATTTCACATCTATACCACTTTCCTGGTAGGTGAAGACTTTCATGGGACATGCTCCTTGGACTAGTGTCTAGTTACAAATTAGTATAGATCATTTGACTCTTTCTGCTTCTGGGTTAACTCATTCATTATGATCATTTCTAGATCAATCCATTTGTCCACAAATTTCGGGAATTCCTTTTTTTAAAATAGCTGAGTAGTATTCCATAGTGTAAATGTATCGAATTAAATGCAATCTTAATTTCCCAAACCTAGCAGTAAAACTTCAGTTTCATCCCCAAAAGCATTTGATCAAGTGATTTGTAAACTTGATACTTTCAGCCATTAGATTTAAGAATTATGCTGGAAAGAAACCAGTTGCCATTACTACTGTAAACAGGTTTACTGGAACAGCTATATGGCTCCTCTTCTCCCTTATCTCTCTGTGGATTTCATTTCTTCACTATCATCTTAAGTTAGCAGAGCAAATAAAGGAGAAATGGTTGTTGAAAATTATTAGAAAAAGTATTCAGGATTGTCGAGATACAATTATAATAAGTAATTTAAAACTCAGATTACATTAGTAAATGTTTTTAACAAAATTATTTAATCTCAATTCTACTATCCATTTGCAAATTTAAGCTGAAAATTGTAGAGAGTGAGGAGGCAAAAATGAACAAATACAGAAAAAAAACCCTAAGAGCTTCTTATAATAGACATTTGCTAGTTTGATATACAAAAATGTGCTCTTGTTCAGAAGATTTCTCTCAAATTTATTGATGAATTCTAACAGCTCTGAGAAGGGACCACTTTCTTCCAAGGTAATGAGATGAGCACTGATATCTATCGATTGACCATTCATTTTCCAACCAAAGGCACATTTGTTCTCTCTACTTTTACCAAAACATGGGCTAGTGAAGCCAATTTTGGGTGCAAAAATGTCATATTCAGGAAATGTTTCATAAGTGTTTACTATGCTGAGTAAAGCGTGTTACTTTTATGTTTGTTAACTTGTTTGATTTTCCTGGGAGTTAGTCACTGAAAGTCCTTGTCTTAGTTCATTTTCTGAGAAAAATTGCCTGGTGAAAAGCAAATTATCAAAGAAAGGGTTTATTTTGGTTCATGATTCCAGAGGGATAGAATCTGCCATGGTGGGGAAGGCATAAGGATAAGCAGGCAAAGTGTGGTGGCAAAAATCAAGAAACTATCTCATCACATTTTTGTTCTCACACAGGAAGAAGAGATAGAAAATATGAAGTATGGGGAGGCTAAAAAACCTAAAATCTGACTCCATATCTGGAAACCCACTGGCCACACTGGCCAGGGAATCAGCCAACAAGACCCAGAGGCACTCTGTGTCTGGAAACTTGCTGGCTACACTGGTCCTGAAAAGTAGGTAGGCAATCTGTTCTCCTGCCTGGTCTCTATTTCCAATTTCTCACATTTATCCTTAGCCCCGCCGCAGACCTCCTGCAGGGGCCTATCTTCCTATCTAGTCTCCAGGGACCCTGCAGATCCTCATGGAAGAACCATCTTTCCTATTGTCCATGGACATTCTCAGCCACATCCCCACAGCCCATCACCATTTCTTCCCATCAGCTTTCAATACCTAGAAACATATTTTCACCAGTACTGTCTATCCAGACCTGGCAGGGTCTCAGAAACACTGCCTACTAAGTACCTACCAGGCAACCCACAGCCATCACACTGTTCTAAGATGGAAGGAGGGCAAGAGAAAGCAGGAAATGAAACACCAAACTAGCAAAGACAATGCCAACACCTAGAATTATAATCATCCCAAACCCAGATGCCAAGACACCACTATAAAAACAAAATCATTAACACCCTTGATAACATCTGCAGTAAAATCTAGCAACCCCACTACCATAGGCCCTGAGAAATGCAATATAGATAAAGCACAAGACAAGAACTTCAAAATAGCTATTAGGAATATGCTCAAGGGCTTTAAAAAGAATATGAGTAAATTGATTAAATCTACAAAAACATAAATCATGGAATGAAATGAAGAAAACTGTTTGAGTGTTTGGGACATGGAAGTAGTAATAGAATCACTAAAGAAAACACAAACTGAAGTAAAACTGAAATAAAAATTTAGGAAGTAAAACAAAAGTGTCAAAAGTAAGCCTCACCAACAGAATTAATAGATGGAAGAGAGAATCCCAGGCACTGAAGACAAGATAGAAGACATGAACACTGGAGTCAAAGATAATGTTAAATCTTAAAAAAAAAAAAAAAAAAAAATCAAGGTACAAAACATCCAGGAATCTGAGACATTGAAAAGACCAAGTCTACACATAATAGGAATAGAGGAAGGAGAAGAAACTCAGGTCAAATTAACAGAAAATATTTAAAAAAAAATCATAGAAGAAAAATTCTCCAACCTAAAGAAAGAGGCGCTCGGCATCCAGACCAAACAGAGAAATGTCGGAGCTAAATAATGTCACAAACTAAATGGACCTAAGAGATATTAACAGAACATTTCACTAAAAACAAAAGAATATACCTTCTTCTCAGTAACTTGTGGTATTTTCTCCAAAACTGACCACATACTTGGACACAAAGAAAATTTCAACAGATACAATAAAATTGAAATAATATTCATCCTATATGACCACCATGGATTAAAGTTGACTATCAATAACAAGAGGAACAACAGAAACCTTACAAACTCAGGGAAGTTGAACAACTGTCTACCTAATTAAAAAAAAAAATAGGTCAAGAGAAATTAGGAAAAAATGAAACACTTTTTTCAGAGTTGAATGCAAATGAAAACATAGCATACCCAAACTAATGGGACATAATGAGGGTGGTTTTAAGAGGTAAGTTCATAGCACAAGTGCCTACATAAAAATATTGGAGCATACATGAAAGCTCTAGAGCAAAAAGAAGAAATAACAGCCTAAAAGAATGTATAGAAAGATATATTCAGATTCAGACCTGAAATCAATAAAGTAGAAACAATCAAACCAAAAGTACAAATAGTCAATGAGTTGGTTCATTTAGTAAAATTCATAAAATTGAAAAGGCTTTAACCATCTTAACTAAAAGGCAGAGAGAGATGATCTAAGTTACCAAAATCAGAGATCAAAATGGGTATATAACAACAGACACTGAGAAAATCCAGAAAGTAAGAACATACCTGTACTTAGGCAATCTGGAAAATCTAAAGGAAATGGATAATTTTCTTTATATATACCACCTAAAAGTTAAGTCAAGATCAGATAAACAATTTAAATATATATCTGTAACCCCTTGTGAAATATAAGCAGTGATTAAAAGATTCTCAGGCCAAAAAAAAAAAAAAAAAAGTTCAGAATCAAACAGTTTTTAATAAAGAATTGTACTAGACTTTCAAAGAAGAGTTATGGCAATACTCCTCAAATCATTCCATAAAATAGAAACAGAAAGAACATTGCCCAATTTGTTTTATGGGGCCACAGTTACCCTGATACCTAAACCACATAACTCCTCAACAATGAAAGAGAATTAAAGGCCAAGTTTCCTTATGAACATAGATGAAAAATTCTCAATAAAATAATTACAAACTGAATCTAAGAACACATAAAAAAGATCCTCCACCATGGTCAAATAAGCTTCATCCCAAAGAAGTAGGGATTGCTCAACAAATATAAATCAAGTCCTTGAGACTAGGGATATGAGGGACATACCTTAACATAATAAAGGAGATTTACAGCCATCCACAGTCAATGCCAAACTAAAGGGAGGAGGATTCAAGGAATTTCCATTAAAATCATGAACAAGACAAGGTTGTCCACTCTCTCCATACCTTTTCAATATATATTACATAAAAACTTAGCTAGAACAAGAAGACAACTGAAGGAGCTCAAGGGGATACAAATTGGAAAGAACAAAGTAAAAGTTTCTTTATTTACAGATGTTACGGTAGTATACATAACTATACACCAGGAAATTGCTACAGCTGATAAACACTTTCAACAAAGTAACAGGATACAAAATTAATGCTAAAAATCAGTAACATTGCTACATACAAATGATAAATGAACCGAGAAAGAAACAAGGGGAATAGTACCTTTCACAGTAGCCTCAAATAATATAAAATATCTTGAGATAACTCAAACCAAGAAAATTAAAACCCTGTATGATAAAAAGTTTAAGACATTGAAGAAAGAAATTGCAGAAGTTATAAGAAGAGGGAAAGATCTCCCATGCTCATGGATCAGTAGGATTAATATTGCAAAAATGGCCGTCTTACCAAAAGCCATGTAGATTTGAGGAGACAAATCTCCAACTATACATCCCTCCTAACCAAATGAAACATCTAGTTCCAGGGATGGTTTACATCTATATGAATTGTTGGTCAAAGGGGCCCCATGGGAACCCCAAAACAACCCAGGCTATTACCAAGTCTATTGGTTACTCTCCACAAATTAATGATAGGGCCCTGGTGCTGAAGACAGCACCTGCACAACTCATTGAACAGGGAGAAGATGAAATTAATACCTACCTAAAGCCTTCACTCCTACTGAATAGGGTTCATGGTACTAGAAAGTTCTCTATATACTATCAGAGGAGAAGGGTAAACACCATCTCAGCTATAAACCCAGTGACCTACAATGGTAACCTGCCTACAAGATACATTGGTGCAATGATGGCACAAAGCTTATGGGATAACCAACTGCTACCTGATTGGATTTAAGTCCCACCCTATGAAGTTGGAACCCATCCAGGATACGGCTCAGGCGACCAAGACTCTGAAACTAGGTAGGCCAGGCACCTAGGAGAAAACCAAATACTACCATTCTGCTAAAGAAAGACAGCAAATGACTCCTAGTGACATTCTGCTATAATCATAGATCAGCATTGTGTTCAGCCACCATTAAAGAAGCAATTTGACAATGTGTAGAGAGTTAGAGACTTTGAAACAATTAGCCGTAAAAAAAAGATGTCTCCATCAAATCCCTCCCCTCAAGGCTTAGGGAACCCAGTGAAAGAGGAGGTAGAGAGATTGTAAGAGCCAGAAGAGATGTAGTACACAAGGAAACAAGGTCTTCTAAGTAGCAGGACCATGGCAGCATGCACAGGGCCTTCAGGGTTCTAGGGCAGATGTGGTCCCAGTGCCAAGACAGGAAGTGGACACATGCCCCCATCCATAACCCAAACCCTATCTCCAGTTGATAACCATTCACTAAGTAAGGAACAATTAGTATTTTTGCCATGGAGTCTCATTGGTTATATAAACCCCTCTAAGTGCAGGTACCATGACCAGCAGTAGGTGGGCAACAAAAAAACAAACAAAGTGGCTTTTTCAGAGAGTCTTTGAATTATTTTTTCTGTCCTATCTTAAAAAAACCCTTACATATCTCTTGCTTATATATTATGGTTTCTGGTTTTGTGTTTTTATGGGATTTCTCTGTGTGCGAACATGTGTATTTTTGTGTCTGTATTTGTCTTTTCTGCTTTTTCTTTGGCTCTTTTCTGTTTGTTTTGTCTTATTCTGGTTGCTTGCTTTTCTTTTCTTTTATTATTAAATTTTTGATAACTGTTTTCTAAAGAGAGAGAAAGAAATGGTGTAGTTTTGGGTTGGAGAGGAGACAGGATTGGGAAGAAGTTGGGGGAAGGCAAACTACAATTAAAATATACTGCATAAAAATTTATCTATTTCCAATAAAAAATAAACCAATAGAGCCTCAAAGCCCACATCCAATAACACACTCCCTTCAAGAAGGTGCCACCTCTTAAAGGTTTCACAACCGCCTCAAATGATGCTGCAGACTGGGGACCACATTTGTACATAAGCCTTTATGTCTTTCAGTTTTTCTTTGAAATAAGAGCAGAAGACCAAAAATTCTCAAATCCTTTATATGCTAATTGCATTTTTTTGAAATTTTACTTTTTAGCCTCACGTAAGAAAGTGGTGCTGAGTGTCGGATGTGATAACACACGCCTATAATCCCAGCACTCTGGGAGGCAGAGGCAGGGGCAGGCAGATCTCTGTGAGTTTGAGGCCCAAGCTACACAGAGAAATTTCTATCCTGAAAAACCATTAAAAAAGTGACAAAAGAAAGCCAGAGTATTATTCATGGTAACTACAGTGCAATGCAGTGATTAACAAAAAGTACCAACTGGAAAAATACAAAGCATAAATCAGGGCACCCACATGGGAAGGCAAATTAGATCAACCAAGAAGCCACACGGGGTGGGGGTGGGGGAGCAGAGGAAGATGGCTCAGCAGGTGGACGCTAAGGGGAGTGTCTGTTCCACCTCACTCACAGCTAGGTTCTAGGAAATAGTGGTTAGATGCTTGCACTACTGTCAGCGTGTACACAGGGAATAGACAAAAGGGAGCGCTGACTTCTAACAATGTTCTTTCAAAATTTCTTCTACTTTTCAAGATTACACTACAATTTTATAATCTCTCCTTTCCTCTTCCTCCCTCCAAACCCTCCCATACACTCTTCCTTGCTCTCTTTCAAATGCATGACTTCTTTTTCATTAATTGCTGGTAAGTACATACATATATGATTTTTGAAGAATATATAATACGACTTGTACATAAAGATAAATATGTATATGAGTACCTATGGACATATGATTATATATAGGCTTTCGGATATTATATATAATACAAAAATACGTAAGTACTACCTAGTCCGTTGGTATACTGTTACTTGTATATATGTTTTCAGGGCTGGCCACTTGCTAATTAGTGTGCTTTTTCCTGAGGAGAAATAGTTTCCTCATTCTCTTGAAGTTTTCCCAATGTATTATGTCCTACACCAAATTCCTTCTTTGTTGCTTGAGATACTAAAGCTTTTTTCACATGCGCTTACAGTTTTAACTAGAATAAAAGTTTTAAAAAAATAATTAACAAATAGTTCTTAAAATATCTGACATAAAAAGCCACCAGAGCCCCTTAACCAGAATCAGTCTCTAGCAGATGTATTTCCTTCCAGATTCTAAAGGTGTGAGGTGTGTGATATACCTTGTATGTTCGTCATGACTCTTCAGAGAACAGAATCACTAAGACAGCAAGCTTTTTAATATCTGGTGTTTTGACTGGGCTCACACTGAGTTAATGAATTCCTTTAAGTATAAATGGCCTTGACTGAATGGTGACTCTCCCACCCAGGTATTTCCACTCATTCAAAACCTGTTGCATGCCACATTATAAAGTTTTTGTGTTTTAATTATGTATGTAATTTATTTTTATTTAATTTTATACAATATACTGTGATCATATTTTTCCCCCTATCTTTGGCTATTCTGTAACTAGCTATTATATGAGACCAGGCTGGTCTCACAGAAATCCACCTGCCTCTGCCTCCTCAGTGCTGAAATTAAAACCATGTACCATGCCTGACTAGTTTTATTTTTTAAAAGGGCTGCATATAGATTCCCAATGGATGCAGCATATTTTGTCTATTCTTATCACTGCGTATGTACTTTTATATTATACCTAACCTTTTGTTTTGAGAGTATTGCAATTATATGCTCAAATAAATAATATGTACATGAATGTGAAGAATAATTTGCCAGGACAGTTCTAGAAGTGATAAATTTGAAAGACAGTCTCCCACATTGCTGATAGTTTTACATTTTGTACTCCCATTATTAGCTATGCTGGCTAGTTATACCTTACTCTTGGGCAATCTATTGGCAAAACATATAACTTCACTTTCCTTTATTAAATCTCCAAAAACATCACAAGAATGAAAAAATGCAGTAGCTTTTGCTTATTTTCTTTGTCCTGTCATTTATTTGGATTCTTTTATGTATAACAGGCAGGAATTTGTCATGGTTGTTGAATCTTACCACTGCTTATATTAGCTTTTTTTTGGCTGTTATGATAAATGATCATAAAGTGAGTGGCTTAAACAACAGTAATAAATTGGCTCATGGTTCATAAAAGAGAGATGTCAGCAAAGCCACATTCCCGCTAAAGGCTCTTAAGGAAAATTTTGTCACATCTTCTGGCAGCTGGTGGCTTGCAAGCATTTCTTGACCTGTGACTCTATTGCTTCAGTCTCTCTCTCTCTCTCTCTCTTTTTCATTATTGAGTTGTCTACCAAAATCCTCATCTCACACTCATGAAGACATTTGTTAATGGATTCAAGACACACACACCAGGTAACCCATGACAATTTCATTTTAAAGTCTTTAACTAGATTATGGTAAATTATACGTGAAAGAAACTTTTTCTTCCAAATAAGATTTCTTGAAAAAGACTCCATTTGTCCAAGAATTAAGGCCAAACAGTTGATGAGTGTGACCACATGAAATTACAAAGTGTCTGCACAACTAAAGAAACAATCAGCTGGTGAAGAGGAAGCCCACAGAGTGGGAGAGAATCTTTGCCAAGTACACATCTGACAGAGGTTTAATATCCAGACTACACAAAGAACTTAAAAAAAAACCACACAAATGACCTATTCAAAAACTGAGTGGGACTTAAGTAGGGCATTCTCAATCGAAGAAAAGAGAACGGTCAAGAAATATCTAAAAAAAAAAAAAAAAAAGTTCATCATCCTTAGCAATTAGGAAAACTCAATGAAAACAACTTTTGAGATTTCATTTTATCCCAGGCAGACTGACAAAGATCATTGAACAACAAACAACAAACGCTGGAGAGGATGCAGGGCAGGGTGGGGTGGGATGGGGTGAGGATGGGAGGGAGGGAGAAAACCATCATTCATTGTTGGTGAAACTGCAAGCTAGTGCAGCCACTAAGGACTTCAATGTGGAAATTTCTCAAAAATGCTAAAATAAATCTAGTGTATATAACATTCTTTGGCATATTCCCAAAGGACTCCACATCATACTCCCTAGATAACTTGCTCAGCTATGTCCTTGCTGCTGTATTTACAGTAGCAAGGACATAGAAACAGTCTATATGTCCTTCACACAATGAATGGATCATGAGATATGGAATGTATATACTATAGAATACTATTCATCTCTAAGGAAAAATGAATCATGCTCTTTGCAGGTAAATGGATGGAACTAGATATTGAATGAGATACTCCAAATCCAAACACACACACACACACACACACACACACACACACACACACACACACACACAGAGAGAGAGAGAGAGAGAGAGAGAGAGAGAGAGAGAGAGAGAGAGAGAGAGAGAGAGAGAGAGAGAGTCTCTCTTATTGGAAGCTCCTACCTCCAAATCTTCAGATGTGAGTATGCAGCCTCAGAAAGCAGTGATGCAAAGTGGGGCTTTTGGCAGGACAGGGGAGTCAAGGAGCAATAGAGAGGAGAATAGCAGGGCACAAGTGATGTAATAAGAGAAATGTGAAAGGGGGCTCTTAAGGAAGCTGAAGTGATGATGCTTCATCCAAAAGCCAAAGACCGCCTAATAAAAAGCGAATACTACACAGGAGAAGACATCTTTTGGGTTGTTGTGCAGGGCTGCCTAGGAGACCCTCAAAACATACATCCTATTACTGTTGCCCTTGAATACCTCCTACAGGTGAAGGGTAAGTCCCTGCTGCTGAAGACCCCACACACTTTGGAAACAGGGTCCAAAGGCCCTGAATTGGGCTGGTTTGAATGCCCCCTCCCCAAGGACTAGCTTTCATGGTACTGGAAGCACCATGCCAACAGTTCCCCAGAGCTATGATGCCTACGCAGCACAGTGATTACCAGGAGAGCAGCACACATAAGACCTACGCAACACGAGGGATTCCATGCCTGGTGCTGGAAACCTACATAACCAGTCAGTGCTAGTGAAGGCACAGCTATTGGAGGACAATCCACAACCACTGTTTTACTAAACTAGCACAATCCCTGACAGCAGTCTATAAACATCTGTTCTTACACTCACAGAAAAGTGTAGTCTTACCCTTCTCAACAAGGAAAGCTCTCTTTGCAACAGATGGAGATCACTACAGAGAGTCGCAACCAATCAAAACGCAGGGTTGTGGAAAGTAGTCCCAATGGGTACATCTGTGAAACACTCCCACACTTAAGGCTCAGGGAACACCGGGGAAAAGAAGGCAGAAAGATTGTAAGAGCCAGAAGACCAGGGAGCTTGCTGTGAGATTTGTGCCTCCTGGTAACACCAGAAGCTAAATGCACAAAGTCTCACTAACATAGCCATCCAAACGTGAGCTGAACAAGGATGACACCAATAGACATGTTAAAGGGCATGGAGAAAAGCCCATGAGACCTCAGTCTACAAAAAGAACTACAGGCGGCAGTGGAGCTGGGAGCAGGAGACGTGGTCCTCCCCAGGGAAGAGCACACCAATCGGTTGCCAGGTGCTAAACTGTCACACCCAGCAAACATATATCTAAGTAACATTTTATGGACTCAACAGGTCATATTCAGGAATATATTTGTATATACGAATCACACACGCAGGCATGCACACACCCACAAATGCATACAGTAACACTGAGGGACAAAAAAGCCATGAAATTGAAGGAGTATGGGGAGTGTGTGATGGGAAGGGTGAAATGTATTAATAACCTCAAAAAATCAATAACAACCAAAAGAATTAATGCAGGTGCCAAGGAGGTAGCTTGGTGGAAGAGCATTTGACTAATTTGTGTGAGGACCTGTGTTTGATTCTAGGTAGTATAAATGCAAAAGACAATGAAAGATCCAAACCAGGGTCTTCCAGCTTAAGAAAACAAGCTCTATTATAACTTTGAATTATCTAAAAAAAATTTTAAACTGAAAATGAAAAACCATAATTTCATGTGAAAAGCTGAAGATCACTGTCAAATCTATGCAAAAAATCCATTAAAAAGAGATTCAAATCAGGCTGAAGTCCTTAATATAAGACCCGAACCCTTGAGACTACTAGACAGAAGCATAGAAGAAGTACTTCAAGAGCTAGACTTGTGTGGTGTCTGCTACTGCATGGGAATATGATAGCAAGAACTGAGAAATGAATTTGGATTTAAAAAACAGTTCTAGCCTGGCGATGGTGGCACAAGCCTTTCATATCAGCACTTGGGAGGCAGAGGCAGGCAGATCTCTGAGTTCCAGGCCAGCCAAGGCTACACAAAGAAAATATGTCTTAAAAAACAAAACAAAACAAAAATAAAACAAAACACAACAAAGCAAAGCAAGACAAAACAACCAAACCAAACCAAAAGACTCAAAAGACTTCTGTGCAGCAAATGATAGAATTAGCAGAGTGTATACATAAGCTACAGAACAGCGGAAAATGTTTTGCACCTACATACCTGAAATGGGATTAATATCTAGAGCATATAAAGAATTTTAAAAAGAGATAAAGAGTAAATAGTTTGATCACAAGACAACAAATTAATTGGTCAGCATTTTTTCAATGGAGAAGCACAAATGGCCAATAAACACAGGAAAAACTATTGACTATCTTGAGCTATCAAAGCAATGCAAATCAAGAACTATGGCGGCATCACATACTGGCCCAGTCTAAGTGAGTATCGTCACAGAAGCAAGTGCAAGTATTGGCAAGATGTTAAAGGAGAAGGAACCATACTCACTGCTAGTCAGAATGCAAAGTCCATGAGCTGCTATAGGAGGCAGTCTGCAGGGTCTGAGCTCGAGCTACTGTGTCCGGCAGTTACAGCCAGATATCCAAAAGACTCAAAGTCAGCCAGCCGGAGAGACACTTGCATAGCCATTTTCATTGCACTACTCACAGGAACAGGCTTTGAAGTCAGCCTAGACTCCCATCTGCAGATGAATGTGTAAACACTGTGACACGCAATGAAGCTTTGTTTAGTCTTCAAAAGAAATGAAAGTAGTGTCACTTGCAGGGAAACGTGTGGAACTAGAGGTTATCATGTTAAACGAAACAAGCTGGTTTCACAAAGATAAGCATCTCATGTTCTCTCTCATATGTGAGTAGTAAGGAGAAATGAAGACATAAATAAAAGGGTTACTAATGGAATGCGGAAGAGAAAGGGGCAGAAGGCATAAGAGAAGGATACAGAGGAGATGTGGTCAAAGTATATTATATTCACGAAAAATGCCAGTTTAGTTGTACAGTTAAAATATACTATGAGGAGTTTGTGTTCTCAAATTGAAAGTGATCGTGGCAATGGTTTCAAATATGTAACTTGATGTTTCTCCTTTGCCTTTACAAATATGTCTGTGGTTGATGGAGTCAGTGCAGGCCATTGCTACTGAAGAAGCGGGAGAGTGAGGGAAGACCAAGGGGGTGTTACAGTATCTTGTATCCATTGGGCCTACAAAGCAAATAACTGACACAGGGAGACTGAAATGTACTTTAAAGCTGCCAGCACTTCACCGGGAAGAGTCTGAACTTATCCGAATCCATTCGTAACTAAAATAACTATTCTAGACCTTATAACACACATATATTCCAAGCACTTGCCACTGTGACTCCTGCGCTGGTCCGAGTCAAGTTCCCACCGTCTTTTTCCAACCTTCAAAAAACCCTCGACCTTCTTTAACCGCTAAACGTTTTTCCTTCTCCCCAGAAAGACCCGCCTTCCACTTCCTGTCCTTCTGCCCAGCTGATTGGCTAAACAGCGCTTTATTGATGGCTGATACATTCACTTAGCATTCCTCCACAAGGGGGTGTTTAGAAACTGGTATCAAAAGAGGGTTCCTTAAGGAAAAAAATTGTCTTCCTAGCTCAGTAATTTCTTTTAAGATTTTATGAAAATTGTCATCTCCTCCTTCAAAATGTCAAAAGCTGAGTCTGATGGGGCTTCATTCAACCCACTATAATATTATGTTTGTACTCTCTGGAAGTAAAATAATGCCTGGCAAAATAGCTTTACCTTTGTGCCGATTTCGAGATGACACTAAGGACTCGTGGGCTGGAATTTAATTCCAAAGCTTCCACTATGAAGTATTTACAGGGAGAAAACTTATTTCAACTATGATGTTTAGAGGGCTCTTGGAGGTGATTGAGAAGTGAGGCGAGGCTATTAGAGTGGAGCTCTGGAGGTTTTATAAGAAAGAGACATTACACATATGCTTGCTCCGTCCTGCTGCGATGCCCGATGCCACCTTGGAACTGTGCCAGCAAAATATAAACTCATCAGAGGAAGCTTCCCGATTTCGGATCGCCAGAAACGAGTCAAAAGTCTTTACAAATGTATTCAACCGCAGGTATTTCAATATATTTAGGCACATTGAGTTAATACAACCTTACAGATCCCTGAAAGGATCTCAGATACCCAGAACACATGCTAAGGATCACCTCAGATACCTAGAATATACACCAAGAACCTCTGCTCTAACCGTTGTCATGCCTTTAGAAAACCCTATCAATGCTTCTTATCTGAAATATGTTTCTTCAGGTGACTCTGGCTAATGAATCTGCCCTTTTTGAATGGCTAGGGAAAGTTTTGTAGTTTATAGGGAGGGAGTGGGGAGTAATATAGGAGAGGAAGGGAGCGAAGGGAGACAGAAGAATGATCTATCCTCAGGTGCAAAGCAACTTAGGATGCAGCCACCTTAACCAAAACCTGGTGGTCTATGGCTGGCAGGAAGAGGCCCGTGCATTTATCTTTTCTGATTGTATCTTATTTCTTGTGTCATATATTTGGAGTTGAGAGGCTCAGTGAGCCTACGTGATCTTGTAGGAGATGCTTAGTAAGGGAAACTGGCCCAAGTAGGAAAAGAGACATAATGTTGTTAGGAGTCAGGAGCAAGCAGGAGCCAGGCAGAGGATGCAGCATCCTGAAGCAGCCGAACTCTGCTAAAGGTGAGGGTGAGAGAGACCACCTTGAAAGCCGTTCTTTTGACTATTGGCAGGCAAGCGACATATCCCTAAGACTAGCAGAGACAGACGCCACTGTCCTTTCATTGATTCTTTCTTGATTCTAAGCCTATTTGTCTCCTTCTACTCTGTTGCCTCCCTGGGAAAAGAAGCCTAATTAAAGGACATTTGACCTAAGAGAAACATAGGCATAGGCATTCAAAATTAAATTGGCTACCTCACTAATTTTTTTTACCACGATCTACTGGTTAAGTAGAATTAATTTAAAGGAAAACCATATTAATTGTAGAAAACAAAAAGCAGTTATTTCTGCTGTATATGTGCACTAATCCCTGAACCTAGTACACTCATATTTGCAATATGACGTTGGCCATATTGGTCATCAGATCTCTTGACATTTATCCAATCGTATTCATGGTTAGAGGTCTTGTCTATAGAAAATGGTACAAGTAAATTGTAAATACAGTTTTGCTTCTTTTGGTGTCAGTTTTACTGCCTTAAACTGGTTTCTTACCCCAACAGAGAGTGCTTGGGGGCTGCTGTCCCCCTGAGCCAAATTGGATGACTCCAGATTTAATGGACCTAATGTTTGGACCACACTGTTGTCCTCTGCACTATTTCAGAGATAATTCTCGATCTTGCTTATATTGTTATTGGATCAAATCTATTCAGTTACAGACTTGAATGAAAAACAGACCTGTAAACACTGAGAGTGATAGAAAAGAGGTCAGCGAAGCCCGAGTCCACTAAACGATGCTCCTGCTGGTTTTACTGCTCATGACATTTGATGTAGGTCCCCTCATTCTTTTGTTTCTTAGTCAAAGGTGGTGAGCAAAACTGGGCACCTCCTCACAGCTGCATGCCCAGGTACCAGAGCTTGAACTGTGGACAGTGTGGGAATCGAAAACACACCTGGTAGATGGGCTTACAGGATCCTGAGCTCTGAGAAACATCTGAGTGGAGCGAGTTTTACAGAGAGTCATTTTCTGCATAAATACATTTTTGGCTGGTTTTATTTCCTGAAGTTCCCAAGATGGTTTACCTATATCTCATGACTCTGCTTTAACATCCATTTCTGATGTGCTCCCTAAGATGAGTGGGAAGAGCGTCTGAGAGCAAAGCTCTACAGCAGTGACTTCCCCTCTGTGCATTTCCTAGTTAGAAACTTTAAAAACAGGGCTTGCTAGAAGGCAGCTAACATCAGTACTGTAGGTATGCTTTTTAAAACAATAATTTGCCACATAAGAGAAAGGCATATGATTTGTGGTGTTGGGTATGAACTAACCAGAAGATGGTTATAGTTGAGGTTTTCAAAAGCTATAGCTTTAGGAGAAAATAAAGAAGCAGACTAATTGTAAGTAGCAAATGCACAGATTCAAAACACCAGCAAATAAGAAAGTTCGCACGGATTCTTAGGTCAATCTCTCAGTGTCCTTATTCCTAACTAATAAGAGCCTGTCTTAATACTGTTACCATGTCACTCTGAGCTCTCTCCACCAGCTTCTATATCCCACTGTGAAAGAGCCAATGGGGAGGTGCATTGAAGTGCATCCCTCTTTTACCTCTGCTAGGATGTCTCAGTCAGGATGTTTTGGAAGATAAGATCCTTGTGAAAACCTAATTCAGAAGATGCCCTGTTGTGGGCTGTTTTCCTGCCTATTTGCATCTGATAAAGCAGAAGGACCAAAGAACACAGGATTTCCTGAAGTTTTCTTTTCTTTCTTTTTTTGCGGGGGGGGGGGTTTGAGACAGGGTTTTTCTGTGTGGCCTTGGCTGTCGTGGACTCTCATTGTAGACCAGGCTGGCCTTGAACTCACAGGGATGCACCTGCCTCTGTCTCCCGAGTTCGGGGATTAAAGGCGTGCGCCACCACCATCCAGCTTCTTAAGTGTCTTACAGGAGTATGTGCAAGAAGCTGCTCAAAAGTCCCACAGAGTCCTGAAGTTTCTTACAGGAGTCTGTGCAACCCATGAGCAGCTTCTTCCCTGAAATATCCCACCCCAGAGGAATGGCAGATGACTCGTGGATGCTCACTAGAGTCCGCCATCTTAGTCATTCTTCAATTTTCTGTGTACCTAGCACCCTTTCTAAGAGCACATGCATGTGGGACAGGACTCTGTGAAGTTGGGGAGGGCAGGAGGTAGTGAGAGGCTGAAATGTCAGGTGAGGTTCTCCTGGCTCATCACAGCTGCTCTGCTCGCAAGATGGCAGTTCCATGGCAACTATGAAGCTTCTTTCTCTCTGCTTACTCAGCCACATACCAGGGTTGCACAGCTGTGAAGGGCTCACCTCGGTATGAATGAGCTTCTAAACATATGGACATTATCCTGTGTCATCCAAGGTCATTGAAATATAAGCAGAAGGGAGGGCAGTCTGAAAGACTGGACGTGCGAGAGGGATCTCATCTACTCTACTGTTATTGGCTTTGGAGAAAGGAAGTGGAGACTATGAACCAAAAGCTGCAGGTAGTCTTGGAGGGTTAGGAACGGAGCAGGGAGTGGAGATAATGACCACGCAACTCAACAGTAGGAGTGATCTTGGGACTAGACTCTTCCACACTTGCTGGAAGCAGCACAATGGTTTCTGTCTTCTGGAGCCTGAAGCTGAGGAAGGAATCCTGTACCCAGTCTTCTGACTCACAGACACTGTGAGCTAATAACTGTACATTTTTAAAAATTAGACTATTTTTTGAAGTGGTTTTAAACTAAAGAAAAAAATAAAAAACCTGGAGTGAAAGAAAGTCACAGAAGAATCCCATATGCTCCCTTTGCCCTAATGCACACCTCCCCCATCATCATGAACTATGTCTACTATAATTTATGAACCCACACATGACTATTATTCAGCCAGTGGGTTATGCTAGCATTTGCTCTTGGTATACATGCTAGGAGCTCAGACATTGTAGAATGACATGTTTCTGTGATTATAATACCAAACACAGTAAGTCCTTTGTTCAGGGTACTGTTAAGGGTGGCTGAGTTTGAGGGAATACCTTAAGGCATCAATAAAAATTAAAACAAAACACAATTAAATCTGGTTTAAGATCATTATAAATTAAATTTTAATTGACAGTAGACAAATGTTGATACGATAATAGCATCAGAATTAAGGAAAGCCTCCAAGCTGACTGATTCTGTAGAATTGTGATAGCACTGAGAACTGACATTGTTTCCATCTCTCTCCTCATCCTGTGATGTTGGCTTCATCTCCAGTCCCACAATCAAGATGGCTGCCAGAGACCCAGGCATTGCACTGAACACTGAAATATGTAGACAAAGGGAAAAGACCATCTTCTTCTTCTTCTTCTTCTTCTTCTTCTTCTTCTTCTTCTTCTTCTTCTTCTTCTTCTTCTTCTTCTTCTTCTTCCTTCTTCTTTCTGAATAAAACACCCCTTAAATGACCACTTCTCTGTGTCCCAGTTGTACATCTCCCCAGGAAAAGTCTTTCAACAAAGGTAGTGACTTTTTTATAAATTAAAAATTGAGAGGCCTCCAAGAATCGCCTGTAGTTACAGGGCACTTGGAAGCAATGACCAGGCAGATACCTATGTCATTTGAGTTCACATAGAAGTCTGGTTGAGAGTGGAGATGGGCTAGTTTTCAGTTAATCCTCTGTTTCTCCTTAGAAGTGGACAATTGATTTTTTTCTTTAAAGTTATGAAAATACAATTTCAAGTTCCCCCTACTTCTAACCATGAGGACATTCCAAGGTACTGCCTATGTAAAATTCCAGTGTTCACCATGCATAAGATTCTAGAAATTATTTTAAAAATCATGTTGATAAGAAGAAAATATGAACTGGTTTAGGTTAAGTAGAAAATGTAGAGATCGTCTCTCTGAGGTTAGACATTCAACTACCCTTGAGAGTTCTGCTGAGAAAATTTCAACGGAAGGAAAAGGCAGAAACAAGTTTATATTGGGACTTGCGATCATTTTGTTGAGATATTGTATAGTTGTCAGCCATCTTAAAGTGCCAAGTTGTGCTGTTTGAATTATTGCTTTTGAAAGGTTGAACATGCTTCCTTCCACAAGGCAGGTTTTGCCATGAGATACAGAACTAACAGCCTGTCAGCCTTTCTTGCTTGTGTGGTTATCATGTGTTTCTTTAAGTGGGGCTTTGCCCATCCAGAATGCTGCCTGTGGGTTGGAGGCGTAGCTCAGCCACCAAAGGTGAAGGCTCACATTCAAAGCATCAAAACTGATGCTTATGGTTCCATGTGAATTGGGGCCTTAGGAGATGCTGAGTGGAAGGCTAGAGACCAGGAGCTGATGCAGGCTTGAAAGTGTGTGCCCAGTGGTGGCAGCTGGGACAACAGCCAGGGATCCTCTGGCAAGAGGATCCCTTAAGTGCCATTTAAAAAGGCCCTCAACTCAATTAGCCTCCAAAGTGCTGTTTGTATGCATGGATTTATGTCTGGGGTCTTACTGAGTAGAAGTGTGACTCTGTCCAAGGTGGCCTTGCTGCTCTCCTAGGACAAGGTCATGAGCCAGTTTAACTTTTGAGCCTCCTCTCAGGTTTTTTTTTTTCCATATATACATGCAGTGTAAAGTTCACCAAGCCTTAGGGAGGAGGTTCCCTCCTGTCACAGACCTAGGGGAGAGTAATAGGGTGAAAGAAGGAGGGAGGGAGGAATGGGAGGAGACAAGCAAGGGGATAACAATTAAGATGTAATCTGATTAAATTAATTTTAAAAATTAACGATTCTCTTGGGAAAGTTCAGCAAGCCATGTGGCTTTGGAATCCCATGGGCCTGTGGCTTTCTATAGTTGGATCTGGTAATTGCTCAGAGTAACCTGACAGGTCCTGTGATAGACCCAGACTTTGATTCTTTATCTATAAAATGGTGTTGCTTGAAGAATTATAGACGGTAAGTGATGCAAAAAGCTCATCATTTTGCTTGAATACCCCAAACTGGAAAATCTTACCAGATGCTTCTAAATATGCACCTAGAAAAGAGGTTCTCAGATCCTCATGCCCAACCACAAAATTATTTTCATTGTGACTTCATAACTATAAGTTTGTTACTATTATGAACTGTAATGTAAATATGTGCCCTCCCATGGTCTCAGGTGACCTGTGTGAAAAGGTTGTTTGACCCCCAAGTTGAGAATCACTGATATAGACCATAACTATATTTGCAACCTCATTTGAAGACACCATTGTCTCATAGTGACGCTGCCCTTTTAAATTCTGCTCTTGTCCTAAGTCTCAACTCCACTGTCAGCACAGATGCCACAATGAGCATCTTGAATGCAGTTGGCTTGAGAGAAACTCTACTCAACACTCTATGATGGCTTCCTATTTCACCATAGTCTAAAGCCCTCAGTGCTGCCTAGGCTCCTACACAGTACAGCCCTGAGCCCTTTCTGCACTATCTTCTTTCTAAAGCTTCTCCCTCAAGATGGACATGTTTCTGCCTCAACCTCTTTGCAGTTAATATTCCTTCTTCCTAGGAAAAGTGGTCTTAGAGTCTGTACTTGGCTCTTTTCTTCAAGAGTAATCTTGTCTCTGCATCCCAAGTCTTCCATGTGTCCACGTTCGATGCATATGCTCACTAAACAATACAGCAGATCAAATGTCCTATCAGCTTCTAAAAGGTAATAATAAAAACAATAGGAAACAGTCATTGAAGACTTCATATATAGCTTGTATTTTGGTGTTTTCTATGCCCCCCCCCCCAAGGAAAGTCTATTCCCTTTGTACTCTATCACCTGCAATAGATCTTAACTTAGATGCTATCTCAGGTAATATTTCAGAAATCTTCTTCGAGTATTCAAGAGTGATTCTCTTCTTCTCATTCTCCTGCATTTCATCAATGGCCAGTTTATACCATTTATTTTCTATTTGTTTGTTTGTTGTATATGTATATATGTACGTGTGTGTGTGTGTGTGTGTGTGTGTGTGTGTGTGTGTGTGTGTAGTTGAGGATGCCCATGTGCAAGCCAGAGATTGACTTTAAGTGACTTCCTCTTGCTCTCCACCTTCTGGAGACAGTCTGTCACTGAACCAGAAGCTAACTGATGGGCAAGACTGACTGGCCAGTGTGCTTCCCAGTCCAGTCTTTGCCTTCTTGCTCTGGAATTACAGGCACGTGTTGCCACACCAGGCTTTTCATGTGAGTTCTGGGGATTTGAATTCAGGTATTCAGGCTTGTTCAGCAAGCATGCTATACACCGAACCCCTCATCTCCTATTGATATTACAGAATATATTCGAGTATAGTCTCCTAAATATAATAAGACATTTGACAGCAGAAGTCACATCTGGTCATGTTTTATGATGTTCAGGCTGCAGGACAACTGCCGTTTATAGTCAGGTACTTCAAATCATGTGACAGAGTTTATATCAGTAGATGAATGTTATTTGATAGCATATATTTCAGAGTTCAGCTTTGGACTATCTTTAAATGAACTTTAAATTTATGGTTTGGAAATTCCATATATTAATATGATGTATTTTAACCATATTCATCTATTACTACCTCCCTAGGGCTTTTCCTGGTGCCTCTCACCATATCTTTATCTCAATTTTATGTTCTTAAAGAGCTGTTACTAACAACTCCCTAAGCTCAATTAGTGCTACTCCATGTACACAGGCGTGAGGCTACCCACATGTACATGGTGTGGGGCTCGCACTGGAGTATGCAGGGCTGTCCACATGTGCATGGTATGGGGCTAGCACAGATGGTAAAGCTGCTTCTGGCGTCAGGGCTTTGACTGCTGCTGTTTTTCTGTCTAGAACACTGTATTCAGATTTTTAGTGGCTGCCTCTTCCTCCCTTTTTAGTATCATCTCAAACTTAGTCTTCTCAGAGAGACCTTTTTTTTTTTACACTAAATGCCGGCTTGTTAGATTCTGCAAAATTACAAAATACCAAGTAAAGTAAGACTTTGGATAAACACAAGTATAATCTTTTGGTGTTTCTTCCTCTTACAACTTGGAATGGACATATAACTAAAATTTATTGTGATTTGTCTGAAGCTCAAATTTAATGGGAAGTCCTATATTACAGCAACCCAGTTATAGTGCTCTGTTATTATTTATTATTGGTCACTGTTAAAAAATTCTATTTATTCTTTTGCTCTCCTAGACCTAACTCAAGCGCTCCCTACATGTTCCCAACTGTCAATGCTGATTGTTCACAGTGCATGGTACATAATAATGCTCAAGAAGGGTAAGAAAAGTACAACCAGACTGACAACACCTCCAGGGAAAATTGCTGGACAGGAAGGAGAGAGAATGTGTGTTTTAGGTAATCAAACAGTACTGTAGTTCTAAGGAAGGTTCAGTGGAGGAGGGAGGGCCAAGGCATTATCTTGTTACCTGTCTTTCAGAAGAGATTTAGTGGTGTCAGAAGACCCTGGATGCATAGATTTGGGGAGAAAGCAAAAATCTAGACGACCTTTTTTTGATCAGTTTTCCAACAACCTGAAAGAAGTGACTAAATAAAAATCGGAGTGAAGAACAAGTTTGAGCTTTAAATAGAGACACAGGCGGTGGGTATCTTCTCGTCCCTGTCCAGGAGGAGCGCCCTGCCGCTTTTAAGGGTTAGCTTTATTGTCAGGTTCTGGGAATTGTTGCCTCCCGGTTATAAGGAAAGTCACCGCACAGGCAAACAAAGAGCCTGGAGGATGGATGGTGATGAAGTCAAAACAGAAGAAATCAAACTCTCCTCTTGAGGCCAGGATGCCTGGGCGACGACAGCTCGTGCTTGGCCTCAGCATTTGGAGAGGTTTACTGCACGAAGCGTGTATGCTCAGCTCCCTAAGGGACCCACCAGGGGCGCCTAGATGCACTCCACTCAGATGCACTTAAGCAGGGTTCCTCCTAAAGCAAGCTGTGTGTGCGTCTGTAAATCCATCCACACTCAGGTCAAGCCCGCTCCTGGCCCTATGCAGCTCCACCCGGCTCTTGCCTGTCCTCCCACCTAGGAGCCAGAGGGTGGTCCTGGGAGGCTTAGCCAGGGCTGTTTGCTGGTCCCCGACGTCTACGACAGGACGCGCCCTGTCGTGTGAGTCGCGTGCGCGCCCAGTTTGGAGACCGCATCTCTGCCACTGACAGGTGCTGGCCTGAGGGCGCGGGTGTGGTCCCCAGTGCCACTCTTAGCCTACGCCCGGCGCTTGCAGCCGGCGCGGAAAGGGAGCCAGGGCGCGGCCTGGGGGCACTCAGTGGACTGGAGCAACGGAGTTCGGTGCTAGAAACTTTGCGGGCGCCACGGGCGCTTGGTGAAGGCGCCAGCCCAGTCCCGCAGGTGCGACGGGCAGAGGCGGCGGCGCCCCGCGCCGGGAGGGCCTCGGCCGCAGCGGCTTTACTCCGACCTGGCCTGAAGCCTCTGGGCTCTCCCGGCTTGTGCTGCTGCACCGGCCGCCGCCGCCACCGCCGCTGCCGCTGCTTTCACGCAGCCGGAGAGGGAGGAGGAGAAGCAGTTGGAGAAGAGAGGACCCGCCTGGGGTGGAGGATGGAGCCCCGGGCTGCCGCAGCTGGGGAGCCGGAGCCGGCCTCCTCTCCATCCTTCCAGGCCAGGCTGTGGAAAAACCTGCAGCTGGGGGTGGGCAAGGGCAAAGGTGGCGGGGGCGGACGCACGGGGGGCCAGGAGCGCCGCACTGCGGCCACTCCGACCCCATCCCCGCCGCCCCCTAGGGCCACGCAGGACGCCCTGGCCGGCGTGGGGAGTACCGGCAGCAGGTGGAGCGGCTTCAAAAAGCGGAAGCAAGTGCTAGACCGAGTGTTCTCCTCCTCGCAGCCCAACTTGTGTTGCTCCTCACCGGAGCCCCTGGAGCCAGGCGGAGCAGGCAGAGCCGAGCAGGGGTCCACGCTGCGCCGCCGCATACGCGAACATCTGCTGCCTGTGGCTAAGGGGTCCGCGACAGCCGCAGGGACAGCCGGAGTGACGCCTCCTGGTGGACGCTCTCCGGACTCAGCCCCTTCTTCTTCCGCCTCATCGTCCTTGTCCTCTTCTCCTCAACCGCCCCCGAGGGGGGACCGGGTCCGAGATGAAGGCGCACGGCGTGGAGGCCCTGGGGTACACCTGTGCCACCAAAAGAGCTCTTCTCTGCCGGGAACCGCGTGCCTGGAGCAGTTGCTGGAACCGACGCCAGCTCCCGCAGAACCTGCACGGGGTCCCGGGGAGACCAAGTCTCTGCAGAAGGGCGAAGAGAGCGGCTGCAGCCAGGTGAGTGTCAGCAGCCACCTGGCAAGCTTTCGGGCCACGCCTCCAGCTTCAGGCCGCCCTTCTCTGGGAGAGGGGCGTGTGTGTGTGTGTGTGTGTGTGTGTGTGTGTGTGTGTGTGTGTGTGTGTATGCAAAACATTTCGCTCTGATTTAGTAGTGACAGAATTCAGACTTATATATTGACTTGACTTCGGTAAGAATAACACCTGTCGCCAAAGCAGTTTGTGTAACTTAATGAATAGCTGAAGGAAAGCTAAAAGGTAGCATGGGTCCTTCTTCGGGCCTCAATAGGCTCGACTAAGCGTTTTCTTGGCAAAAGAAAAATATGAAAGAAAATAGCAACAGTGAGTAGCCTTGGGGAAGGGGCACTACATGAAGCAAATGGCTAGCAGTGGGCATAGGAATGCCAAAAGGAGGAGGTGTGGCTTAGACTAGGACTAATTAAGTTTGCTAACCTTTTGGTATTCTCTTCTTGAACATTTCTGCTGCAGATGGATCACTGTCCCACAGGGGGACAGCAGTATCTACCTTAATCAAGTAGATATATTCCTATGGCTCTAAAGCTTAGTAGTTGCCAGAAACACGCGCTTCTGAAACATGCTACTTGACACACGATAGTTGACTACTCATACAAGAGTTTTTCGTATCTTTTAATAGAAAATTTAAGTCATCACGGGCCGTGCTTACTCCTACTTCTCAGAGAGAAACTTTTCTTTTTATAAATGTCTATCAACTCATGTTCATGACAGAAAATGTTTCAAATATGCGATTCTATGAGGGACTTAAGGTTGTTGTTTATTCCAAGCACATCTTAGCTTATTGAACTGTCATTACTTTCTTTCTGATCATGTTAAGCGAATGATACTTCATTAAAACTTTAAGAGAAAAATAGCTAGCTAGAAAGATCATTGGACCATTTGCTGAAATTTACCCATCGATTATAAGACACAAGAAGAGCTGTATAGCTTATTTACTATTTTCCTAGTGTGGTGTCTGATAAAAGGGGATAAAAATCAGTCAATTCATTCATTTTTCTGTCTAGCAAATGTTATGTTCTATCAAAAGCTTATATCAGATTAGATAGACACCATTGGCAGAGAAAGACTAAACAACTTTACCTTTTATTGTCTTGAAACAGACCTGAATAGAACTCTTTTTTTAAAAAAAATTCAAAAGCAAATGAAAATTTTTTATAAAGTGATTAAAAATTAAGTGTATGTATTAGTCAGGGCTCTCTAGAGGAACAGAATTTATAGAATGAATAAAGGGGATTCAATGGCTGTGGTCTAGCTAGTCCAACAATGGCTTCCTATTAATGGAAGGTCCAAGACTCCAGTAGATGCTCAGTTCATGATGCAGGACGTCTCAGCTGGTCTACAGTATATGCCAGAATCCCAAAGAAGTAGGCTCTAATGCCAGTGAAGGGTCAGACTTGCTAGCAAGAGTGAGAGCAAGCAGGCAAACGGAGAGCCAGGTTCCCTCTTCTACGTTCTTACATGGCTGCCAGCAGAAGGCGTGGTTCAAATTAGAGGTGGATCTTCCCATATCAAAGACTTTCCCATTTCCAAGGATTTAATTAGGAAAAGATCACTCCCAGCTGTCATTTGGGTTGTAGTTAATTCCACATGTAGTCAAACTGACAACCAGGAATAGTGTACAAACACTATGAGGCAAAGAAATGCTTTTGAGTTTCTATATAATACTAATACACACTTATTTTAATATTGGGAGATTGTTTTGATATTCTATCTTTCCAAACTTTTAGAGCAATGCATAATAATAGAATTATTTTGGAAGTGCCTAAAAATTCTGGTGAAAGTTAGTTTATAAAGTTATTTTACATTCCATAGAATTAAGGTAGGTTCAAAGGAAAAACAGAGTGCAGAATTCATCTTTGTGACCCTTCCCCCTTTTAAAACCAAAACATTTTTAAACTTTCTAAGCTGTGGTGGAGACTATACTGTAAAAATATTTTTTGTGTGTGACTTCATAATATACTAAGCCACACCATAATAGCATTGCATTATTTAATACTCACTGCAGTGTTATATAAGTTTTCATCTTTTCATCAATTTGTGGATTAGGAGTAAATACCCAAAGCAGCTATGTGGCTTTTCCAGCATGGTGTGTTCTTGGTGAGCAACACAGACAGCTGTGTGCCCATGAGTCTTCAGAATCCTTTCCCATGACTCCCACCACTTCTGTAAAGTGCCGAATCTTAACTTGGGCGATGACCCCATCTGTTTAATACCACAGACATACAAGTTTGCATGTACTGTAAAATCCACCCCCCCATCCCTACCACAGTTCTATTACAGACCATCTATATTAGTTTCTAATATGGTGCCTGGTGTCTTGTTGCACATTTTCTTACATTTAAAAGTCACACGCTAATCATTTTGTATTTCCAAAGAAGATTTTCACTATCAGGAACCAGGATTTCAGTGTAGACATTAGAGGAATGTTTTAAAAATGTGAAGTAAAGCTAAAAAAAGTAATAGGTGAACAGTGGAGGGTAGGCAGAACAAGCAGTAAGCTCTAACGGGGTGGCCAGGTACAGATATGTCCTCAGCCTCGGCTATTCATAGGGCCTTATACTCTGAGCAGTGTGTGTCCTCTGAAATGGCTTACAAGTATGATTCATAAATACCCTGACTAACATAGACGGACTTAGCCTTTCAACTAAAAGGAGCTGAACCCACCTCCTGATAGGGAAGAAAAGGAAGAGAGTTGAAACTCGGAATTGATTTCATGAAGGTGCCCAGAGGCAGGATTCTGCTTGTAGCATCACGCCTTTCCTTGCCTCTCAGCGTCTCATCTCCAGGGCACCTGGGCATGCATAGGACACAGCGCTTGAAGCTTTGTTTACTAGTCACCAGCACAGAAGGGCAGGCACAGAAGATAACACAGTGAAAGCCTGTTTTACAGCACCCAGATTACCATTGCACAATTCATTGTAAAATTGGGCAAATTCTTGAAAATTCATCCTATTTTCTGCTTGTTCCTGGCAGCACCATGTTCTCCAACACACTCCCCACTTCTCCGCCCCCAGCCCAACATGAAGTCCCAACAACATATGTGCCTACATTCTGACACTAGGTAGAGATGTTAAACAAAAGTAAGAAATCCATTTGGGCTGCTGAGGGAAAGATTGGGAATCACAAGTACACCGATTACAGTGAAAAAACTGCGGCTGTCTGTGCCCCGAGCAGCCCTCTTGTCATGTCATCTCTCCATTAATCACGTTTGAAAAACACTAACAGACTTAACCATGCCTCTTTGTATATTATTTCAAATATTCTGATTTGACAATAAGAGGGAAGGAAAGAGAGAGAGAGAGAGAGAGAGAGAGAGAGAGAGAGAGAGAGAGAGACAGAGACAGAGACAGAGACAGAGACAGAGACACAGACACAGAGAGAGAGGGAGAGAGAAAGGGAGAGAGAAGGGGGGGGGAGAGGGAGACGGGATGGGGTGGGGAGCGGGGCCCTTTCTTCCTGCTGGTTCTTGTTCATATTTTGGGCCATATTGTCATACCAGATGCATTCCATTTTCTATAACACACTTGGAAAAGATGCCTTCTCAATTTGTGTGCCCATCAAAAAATATGCCAATTTTATGTATTCTGCCTTGATGAGCTACTAAAATTATATTTGGCTAGAATGAGAAAGTCAGTATTTTGAGAAAAAACTGAGGAATGAGTATGCTTCGATTTCTAGTGTCTAAGTGAAAGCATGTAGTGTTTATAAATGTTAAACCTTCACTACTTTTTTTCTTCTTAAAGGAAGGTTTCATTTAAATTGCCCTCCCAGAGGAGAGAATGATTCTAAGGAAAGGTAGGTAAACTATTCAATGTGTGGTAGAGATGCTTTGAAACACAGGAAGAGAAGTGCCCATGCCTTTAGGCGATTTCCCAACACACGTAAGACAAAATGTAGGCGAACGTTTTACAGTCTATTCCAGTCTATGTGGAAAACACATCTGGCTTTTTTTTTCTTTTCCTTTTCTTTTCTTTTTTCCTTTCTTTTTCTTTTTCTTTTTCTTTTTCTTTTCTTTCTTTCTTTCTTTCTTTCTTTTTTTTGAGACAGGGTTTCTCTGTGTAGCCCTGGCTGTCCTGGACTCACTTTGTAGACCAGGCTGGCCTCAAACTCACAGTGATCCGCCTGCCTCTGCCTCCCGAGTGCTGGGATTAAAAGCATGAGCCACCACCGCCCGGCCCACATCTGGCTTTTTAATAGCGTATATTAAAGTATTATTTGGATTCATGTTTTGTCAGGCATTTTAAATATTACTTCAAAAAACATAACTTAATCTCAGGGAAGGTGCAGATTTAAAATAATTCCTAATGTAAATGACCAACCCCACTGATAAATCTAATAATGTCAAAATCGGTCCTGTAAAAGCAATCTTTATTAGTTTAATTTTAAGAAGAAAGTCCAGGTGGGATACGGCCTGGCTTCCCAACCTGTATTTTTCAGTCAGAGGAAGGGAGGTACAGTTTGGAGTTCCCTGGGCTGAAGTCTGAGGTCAGTGCCATTCCTCAACTACAGGGACCAGAAGTTTATTTCAAAAAGAGAAAAAGGAAGCAGCAAAAGGAACTGTCTAACCACATGTGGCTAAGCTGGACATCCGGCAAGTTGTGGGCCTGGGAACCTACAAAGGAAGTCGTAGTATTTCCATGTGAGAGACAGGTCTGACACGCAGCAGCCAAGCTGAGGCTGTTAGTAATTGTGAGCAGATTGAGGCGTGTTCGTACTGCCATTGCGAATAAATGAAGATGCCTCAGAGGCTGAGAGCACTGGCTACTCTTCCAGAGGTCCTGAGTTCAAGTCCCAGCAACCACATGGTGGCTCACAACCATCTATAATGTGATGTGGTGTCCTATTGTGGTGTAAATGCAGGCAAAACACTGTATACTTAATAAATAAATAAATAAATAAATCTTTAAAAAAAAAAGAAAAAAGAAAGAAAACAAATGAATGGCATCTTTACCCATTGTTCTCATTTAGATTGATATGGAAAATATCTTACTTGCAATTGTGAAAAAAAAAAAATAGCCAGGATACCTAAGGCAATATTGATGATACCACAATTTCAGTAATAAAAATGGGCATAACTTTTAGCAAGTGTGTAGTCATTATCGTAGAAGCATAAAGGAGCACTTGAAGGGAGAAAACAGAACTAAAATATTAATTTAAAAGTAAGACATGCCCTTCCTTTCTTTTGGAGAAGAATAAAACAGTGGATGATTGTGCACAGGAAAGTCCCCAGTGCCTTTGCCACCCAAGAGAACATGTGTCATGGCTTCTTTACTCATAGTGGTGAGAGTTTTCACAAACTCTAGATTAATGAAGAATAATTAGTATGTCTAAGTTCCATTGTATTGAACTGTGGACCATGACCCCAGTATGGTTGTGTAACTGAATGTGAGGCTCGTGGAAATGTCATGAAGAATAAAACATGCAGTGGCCAAAATGAAATGCATTATGGTTTGGAGGTGTTCTTGGTAGCAATTGTCCATGTGGCATTGCGGGACTGCTCCAGCTTGCTGCCTTCTCACTCAGTTTAAGTACTTAGTGCTGAAGACTTTGATGAGACCTGCCCCTTGGGCTAGTGTCCAGTTATAAGTGAGTATATACCATTTGAGTAGCTCTGCTTCTGGGTTAGCTCACTCATTATGATCATTTCTAGTTCAATCCATTTGTCCACAAATTTTGGAAATTCCTTGTTTTTAATAGCTGAGTAGTAAAGTGGGATAGAGGTGAGGACATCCTATTGGGACTCTAGGTGAGAAAAATATAGGGCATAGGGAAAGAGATGGATCCAGAGGGTCCTAGAAACCTACAAGAAGAACACTATGATGGGCAGATCTGGGCCCAGGGGTTCTGCTCGATCTAAGGCACCAACCAAGGACAATACGTGCAGTCATCATCAAACCCCTACCCAGATCTAGCTAAGGGACAGAACATTCTCCACAGTTAAGTGGAGACTGGGGACTGACTTTCACACGAACTCTGGTGCCCCATATTTGGCCATGTCCCCTTGATGAGGAGGCCCAATGGCACTCCGAGGAAGGATAGCAGACTACCAAGAGGAGACTTGATACCCTAGCATCATATTCAGGGGAAAGAGGTCCCCCTCGGTCACAGTCATAGGGAAGGGGAATGGGGTGAAAGTGGGAGGGAGGGAGGAATGGGAGGATGCGTGGGATGGGATAGCAAATGAGATGTAATATGAATTATTTTCTTTTTCAATAAAAATGTGTTTAAAAATGTGCTAAGCAACCTTTGTGCCACCCAGCACAGGTGGGCAGCACCCGGGACCCCTCAGTTCAGATTCAACAGTAGCTTTAGATAATCAAAACCTATACTGTTGAAATCAGAAACCTAGTGTTTGGGCCTTTTAATTGGCTACTGAGGCATATTTCCTTTTCTTCATAAACCAAATATCCACATAAACCAAATATGTGAAGAAAGAATTTCCTTGATAACTGAGGATTCCCACTTGGATACTGGTTTGGGGTTTTGTCAACCTTACTTTAGACAAGCTTATCTTCGTAAAATTACAATGAACTATATGTATGTAAGGTGCATTTACATTTCTTTGAAGTTATCTTTTAAATGTTAAAGCTTCTTTAAAATGAAATATTTTCTCTTTTTCTCATGCCATTGCTTACTTTGCAAATATTGTTAACTGTCTACTTTTTTTTTGTTGGTACCATTGAAAATACCATCTATTTTCCTGCATCATTAGCTTCATGTGCCATTTAAATTTGCTTGCCACCGCTGATCTTTTCTTTGAACACATATTGTTTTTCATAAATCTAGTGTGGAGAGTTATTACTTTCCTTCAACAAGTTAAAAACCTACTCAAAGATGTTCTTCTCTTTGAATATGTAGCAGTTTGTTTTCATGAAGACTTTTCTGGAAGTGTGTATAAGTGTGTGCATGTGGGTGTGGGTGGTGTGGGTGTACGTGTGCATGTGCAGGGTACCTGTGCCATAGCATGTGTATGGAGGTCGGAGGGCAGTCATAGGTATCAGTCCCCTATTTCCACCTTTTTTATAACAAGGTCTCTTGTTCACATGTCCAGGCTAGCTGCCCAGAGAACTTTCAGAGATTATCCTGTCTCCACCTCCCACGTCACTACTGGAGTGCTGGCATTAACTTCTGGTTTCACATGTGTTCTGGGGGGTCCAAATGCGTGTTTTCCCAATGACCTATCTGCCTAAAACCTATACATTTTATTTTTGAAAATATCAGGTTATAATTTTCTTAAGGTTTCCAAGGATTTGTATTTTATTTTATTTTATATATGGGATGAAAAACTGTACTTCCAATAAAATGACATTAGAAGGTGTCCTGCACTTTCTTTTATGGAGAACTTTTTAAAAACTGTTAAGTATATTTTGACATATTTTATACTAGCTTTGTTTCTCATTTCTGTGGACTCTAGTATGTGTAAACTATTATGATGGGCAAGTGGATGTTTTAAAGGCCATTGCATCTTCTTACTGTCACTTGTGTTGCTCATAGCCTCCTTCATTAGGAGCAATCTGATTTTAGTGTGCTGAAGCCTCAACTCCCGGCCATCACCTCACTAGCCCCACACAGGAGACTTTGGCAGCCCATAATACTTACAGCTGCGTATGAATGGATGTTATGCAGTAGTCCAGGGGAAAGGTTTCCTGAATGAAGGGAATGGTGGTCAGACTGGAGCTCCTCAGTGATTAGGTCTCTGGAAAAGAGTCAGAATCACTTTGTTGTGTAATGGAGTGCCAAGTCCTTTTAAACATGGCAAACCTACCAGAGACTTCTCTCTTTCTTCTTCAGATAGTGGCTCTGCTTTGCCTCAGTTTAGATGCTAAGTTCCGGTTCTTGTCTTCAGGTGTGAGGGAGGCCATGATGTGGCTCAGGGTATATTTCCTGGTCTTGTGACCGACTTGGGGTGTCTGCTTGCACCTCTGGCACTGCTCTCTCACATCTGTGTTCCTGATTGTTGCTGTTTAGCCTTCCACGATTCTCTGAAGAGAAAGTTCTGCTCAGACCTTCTGCTTGTTTCTCTTTGTTCTTCCTCAGTCCTCTTCTGGGCTTCCTGTCTGTGCTTAACACCCCCTCCTGTATCCATCCCATACTTCCCACTGGAAAACCATCTCTCATAAGCAATGTCTTGGATTTCACCATCAGAGCCTTCCTCACTAGCCTGTTCTGCTGCCTTTTATAATGACTGGATGCCCTGAGACTTGGAGGTCAGATAATTGGCTCCTTGATGCTCACAGTGACCCCTATGTGTTGGGGAGCCTAATTACAATACAACAAAGCACCCCTCCAGAAAGCAGCATTTAATGCTTAATAACTTTTCCTTCCTTCACATCTGTTCACTCAGAATGAATACAACAGTGTGCACAATGAATCTTAAGAGCTTACTGCAAAGAAAAGAGTGTGAAATGTATCATCACTAAGTGTTTTTTTGTTGATTGTACATTGCAATGAGTTTTTGATACTTGGGCTAAGTTAAATATAATATTAAAGTTAATTTCACTTGTCCTTTGAGATTTGTATTTATATTGGACAACATTGATTTGTTGTCCCCTAACTCTTATGTCTACAAAGCTATAGAAGCAAGGCTAGTGTACAAAGAGAGTCTGGCCAGGCCACAGTGAGCCAGGGAGTTCATGCTTCCTGGAGGGCCAGATGCTTCTCAGCTTCAGCTGTCATTGCCGCTCAGGACAGAAGTGACAGTTTGCACATTTCCTAGAAAG